>NW_027423474.1:0-69306 GCF_048934315.1 Petromyzon marinus
GGGCGGGTCCCGGGCGGTCGGGGGCGGTCCCAGGCAGTCTGGGGCGGTCCCGGGCGGTCCGGGGCGGTCCCGGGTGGTCCGGGGCGGTCCCGGGCGGTCCGGGGTGGTCCCGGGCGGTCCGGGGTGGTCCCGGGCAGTCCGGGGCGGTCCCGGGCGGTCCCGTGTCGTCCCGGGTGGTCCCAGACGGTCCGGACGGTCCCGGGCGGTCCTGGGCGGTCTCGGGCGGTCCCGGGCGGTCCCGGGCGGTACCGCGCGTTCCAGGGCGGTCCCGGGCGGTCCAGCGCGGTCCCGGGCGGTCTCGGGCGGTCCCCGGCGGTCCCGGGCGGTCCCGGGCGTTCTAGGGCGGTCCCGGGCGGTCCCGGGTGGTCCCGGGCGGTCCCGGGCAGTCCCGGGCGGGCCGGGGCGGTCCCGGGCGGTCCCGGGCGGTCCCGGGTGGTCCCGGGCGGTCCTGGGCGGTCCTGGGCGGTCCGGGGCGGTCCCGGGCGGTCCGAGGCGGTCCCGGGCGGTCCGGGGCGGTCCTGGGCGGTCCCGGGCGGTCCCGGGCGGTCCCGGGCGGTCCCGGGCGGTCCCGGGTGGTCCCGGGCGGTCCCGGGCGGTCCCGGGCGGTCTGAGGTGTTCCCGGGCGGTCCCGGGCGGTCCGGGGCGGTCCCTGGCCGTCCAGGGCGGTCCGGGGCGGTCCCGGGCGGTCCCGGGCGGTCCAGGGCGGTCCCGGGCGGTCCAGGGCGGTCCCGGGCGGTCTGGGGCGGTCCCGGGCATTCCGGAGCGGTCCCGGGCGGTCCGGGGCGGTCCTGGGCGGTCCGAGGCGGTCCTGGGCGGTCCTGGGCGGTCCCGGGCGATCCCGGGCGGTCCCGGGCGGTCCGGAGCAGTCCCGGGCGGTCCAGGGCGGTCCCGGGCGGTCCGACGCGGTCCTGGGCGGTCCTGGGCGTTCCCGGGCGATCCCGGGCGGTCCCGGGCGGTCCCGGGCGGTCCCGGGCGGTCCCGGGCGGTCCCGGGCGGTCCCGGGTGGTCCCAGGCGGTCCCTGGCGGTCCCGGGCGGTCTGGGGCGTTCCCGGGCGGTCCCGGGCGGTCCGGGGCGGTCCCGGGCCGTCCAGGGCGGTCCGGGGCGGTCCCGGGCGGTCCCGGGCGGTCCAGGGCGGTCCCGGGCGGTCCAGGGCGGTCCCGGGCGGTCCGGGGCGGTCCCGGGCGGTCCTGAGCGGTCCCGGGCGGTCCGGGGCGGTCCCGGGCGGTCCGAGGCGGTCCTGGGCGGTCCTGGGAGGTCCCGGGCGATCCCGTGCGGTCCCGGGTGGTCCGGAGCGGTCCCGGGCGGTCCGGGGCGGTCCTGGGCGGTCCGAGGCGGTCCTGGGCGGTCCTGGGCGGTCCCGGGCGATCCCGGGCGGTCCCGGGCGGTCCCGGGCGGTCCCGGGTGGTCCCGGACGGTCCTGGGAGGTCCGGGGCGGTCCCGGGCGGTCCGGGGCGGTCCCGGGCGGTCCGGGGCGGTCCTGGGCGGTCCCGGGCGGTCCCGGGCGATGCCGGGCAGTCCCGGGCGGTCCCGGGCGGTCCCGGGCGGTCCCGGGCGGTCCCGGGTGGTCCCGGGCGGTCCCGGGCGGTCCGGGGCGGTCCTGGGCAGTCAAGGGCGGTCCCGGGCGGTCCGGGGCGGTCCCGGGCGGTCCGGGGAGGTCCCAGGCAATCTGGGGCGGTCCCGGGCGGTCCGGGGCGGTCCGGGGTGGTCCCGGGCGGTCCGGGGCGGTCCCGGGCGGTCCGGGGCGGTCCCGGGCGGTCCAGGGTGGCCCCGGGCGGTCTGGGGCAGTCCGGGGCGGTCCCGGGCGGTCCCGGGCGGTCCTGGGCGGTCCCGGGCGGTCCCGGGTGGTCCCGGGCGGTCGCGGGCGGTCCCGGGCGGTCCGGGGCGGTCCCGGGCGGTCCCAGGCGGTCCCGGGCGGTCCCGGGCGGTCCTTGGCGGTCCCGGGCGGTCCGGGGCGGTTCTGGGCGGTCCGGGGCGGTCCCGGGCGGTCCCGGGCGGTCCCGGGCGGTCCCGGGTGGTCCCGGGTGGTCCCGGGCGGTCCCGGGCGGTCTGGGGCATTCCGGGCGGTCCCGGGCGGTCCGGGGCGGTCCCGGGCCGTCCAGGGCGGTCCGGGGCGGTCCCGGGCGGTCCCGGGCGGTCCAGGGCGGTCCCGGGCGGTCCAGGGCGGTCCCGGGCGGTCTGGGGCGGTCCCGGGCATTCCGGAGCGGTCCCGGGCGGTCCGGCGCGGTCCCGGGCGGTCCGAGGCGGTCCTGGGCGGTCCTGGGCAGTCCCGGGCGATCCCGGGCGGTCCCGGGCGGTCCGGAGCGGTCCCGGGCGTCCAGGGCAGTCCCGGGCGGTCCGAGGCGGTCCTGAGCGGTCCTGGGCGGTCCCGGGCGATCCCGGGCGGTCCCGGGCGGTCCCGGGCGGTCCCGGGCGGTCCCGGGCAGTCTCGGGCGGTCCCGGGCGGTCCCGGGTGGTCCCGGGCGGTCCCTGGCGGTCGCGGGCGGTCTGGGGCGTTCCCGGGCGGTCCCGGGCGGTCCGGGGCGGTCCCGGGCCGTCCAGGGTGGTCCGGGGCGGTCCCGGGCGGTCCCGGGCGGTCCAGGGCGGTCCCGGGCGGTCCAGGGCGGTCCCGGGCGGTCCGGGGCGGTCCCGGGCGGTCCGGAGCGGTCCCGGGCGGTCCGGGGCGGTCCCGGGCGGTCCGAGGCGGTCCTGGGCGGTCCTGGGCGGTCCCGGGCGATCCCGGGCGGTTCCGGGCGGTCCGGAGCGGTCCCAGACGGTCCGGGGCGGTCCTGGGCGGTCCGAGGCGGTCCTGGGCGGTCCTGGGCGGTCCCGGGCGATCCCGGGCGGTCCGGGCGGTCCCGGGCGGTCCCGGGCGGTCCCGGGCAGTCCCGGGAGGTTTGGGGCGGTCCTGGGCGGTCCAGGGCGGTCCCGGGCGGTCCGGGGCGGTCCCGGGCGGTCCCGGGCGGTCCCGGGCGGTCCCGGGCGGTCCCGGGCGGTCCCGGGTGGTCCCGGGCGGTCCCGGGCGGTCCGGGTTGGTCCTGGGCAGTCAAGGGCGTGCCCGGGCGGTCCGGGGCGGTCCCGGGCGGTCCGGGGCGGTCCCAGGCAGTCTGGGGCGGTCCCGGGCGGTCCGGGGCGGTCCAGGGTGGTCCCGGGGCGGTCCGGGGCGGTCCCGGGCGGTCCGGGGCGGTCCCGGGTGGTCCAGGGCGGTCCCGGGCGGTCTGGGGCGGTCCGGGGCGGTCCCGGGCGGTCCCGGGCGGTCCTGGGCGGTCCCGGGCGGTCCCGGGTGGTCCCGGGCGGTCCCGGGCGGTCCCGGGCGGTCCGGGGCGGTCCCGGGCGGTCCCGGGCGGTCCCGGGCGGTCCCGGGCGGTCCTTGGCGGTCCCGGGCGGTCCGGGGCGGTCCCGGGCGGTCCGGGGCGGTCCCGGGCGGTCCCGGGCGGTCCGGGGCGATTCCGGGCGGTCCCGGGCGGTCCGGGGCGGTCCGGGTGGTAACGGGCGGTCCCGGGCGGTCTGGTGCGGTCCCGGGCGGTCTCGGGCGGTCCCGGGCGGTCCGGGGCGGTCCCGGCCGGTCCGGGGCGGTCCCGGGCAGTCTGGGGCTGTCCCGGGCGGTCCCGGCCGGTCCCGGGCGGTCCGGGGCGGTCCCGGGCCGTCCAGGGCGGTCCGGGGTGGTCCCGGGCGGTCCCGGGCGGTCCAGGGCAGTCCCGGGCGGTCCAGGGCGGTCCCGGGCGGTCCGGGGCGGTCCCGGGCGGTCCGGGGCGGTCCCGGGCGGTCCGGGGCGGTCCCCGGGCGGTCCGAGGAGGTCCTGGGCGGTCCTGGGCGGTCCCGGGCGATCCCGGGCGGTCCCAGGCGGTCCCGGGCGGTCCCGGGCGGTCCTGGGCGGTCCCGGGCGGTCCGGGGCGGTCCCGGGCGGTCCCGGGCGGTCCCGGGCGGTCCGGGGCGGTCCGGGGCGGTCCGAGGAGGTCCTGGGCGGTCCTGGGCGGTCCCGGGCGATCCTGGGCGGTCCCAGGCGGTCCCGGGCGGTCCCGGGCGGTCCTGGGCGGTCCCGGGAGGTCCGGGGCGGTCCCGGGCGGTCCGGGGCGGTCCCGGGCGGTCCGGGGCGGTCCCGGGCGGTCCCGGGCGGTCCCGGGCGATCCCGGGCAGTCCCGGGCGGTCCCGGGCGGTCCCGGGCGGTCCCGGGCGGTCCCGGGCGTTCCCGGGCGGTCCCGGTTGGTCCTGGGCGGTCCTGGGCGGTCCGGGGTGGTCCGGGGCAGTACCGGGCGGTCCCGGGCGGTCCAGGGCGGTCCCGGGCGGGGATGGGCGGTCCTGGGCGGTCCCGGGTGGTCCCGGGCGGTCCCGGGCGGTCCCGGGCAGTCCCGGCCGGTCCCGGGCGGTCCGGGGCGGTCCTGGGCAGTCAAGGGCGGTCCCGGGCGGTCCGGGGCGGTCCCGGGCGGTCGGGGGCGGTCCCAGGCAGTCTGGGGCGGTCCCGGGCGGTCCGGGGCGGTCCCGGGTGGTCCGGGGGCGGTCCCGGGCGGTCCGGGGTGGTCCCGGGCGGTCCGGGGTGGTCCCGGGCGGTCCGGGGCGGTCCCGGGCGGTCCCGTGTCGTCCCGGGCGGTCCCAGACGGTCCGGACGGTCCCGGGCGGTCCTGGGCGGTCTCGGGCGGTCCCGGGCGGTCCCGGGCGGTCCCGCGCATTCCAGGGCGGTCCCGGGCGGTCCAGCGCGGTCCCAGGCGGTCTCGGGCGGTCCCCGGCGGTCCCGGGCGGTCCCGGGCGTTCTAGGGCGGTCCCGGGCGGTCCCGGGTGGTCCCGGGCGGTCCCGGGCGGTCCCGGGCGGGCCGGGGCGGTCCCGGGCGGTCCCGGGCGGTCCCGGGCGGTCCCGGGCGGTCCTGGGCGGTCCCGGGCGGTCCGGGGCGGTCCCGGGCGGTCCGGGGCGGTCCCGGGCGGTCCGGGGCGGTCCTGGGCGGTCCCGGGCGGTCCCGGGCGGTCCCGGGCGGTCCCGGGCGGTCCCGGGTGGTCCCGGGCGGTCCCGGGCGGTCCCGGGCGGTCTGGGGTGTTCCCGGGCTGTCCCAGGCGGTCCGGGGCGGTCCCGGGCCGTCCAGGGCGGTCCGGGGCGGTCCCGGGCGGTCCCGGGCGGTCCAGGGCGGTCCCGGGCGGTCCAGGGCGGTCCCGGGCGGTCTGGGGCGGTCCCGGGCATTCCGGAGCGGTCCCGGGCGGTCCGGGGCGGTCCTGGGCGGTCCGAGGCGGTCCTGGGCGGTCCTGGGCGGTCCCGGGCGATCCCGGGCGGTCCCGGGCGGTCCGGAGCGGTCCCGGGCGGTCCAGGGCGGTCCCGGGCGGTCCGACGCGGTCCTGGGCAATCCTGGGCGTTCCCGGGCGATCCCGGGCGGTCCCGGGCGGTCCCGGGCGGTCCCGGGCGGTCCCGGGCGGTCCCGGGCGGTCCCGGGTGGTCCCGGGCGGTCCCTGGCGGTCCCGGGCGGTCTGGGGCGTTCCCGGGCGGTCCCGGGCGGTCCGGGGCGGTCCCGGGCCGTCCAGGGCGGTCCCGGGCGGTCCAGGGCGGTCCCGGGCGGTCCGGGGCGGTCCCGGGCGGTCCGGAGCGGTCCCGGGCGGTCCGGGGCGGTCCCGGGCGGTCCGAGGCGGTTCTGGGCGGTCCTGGGCGGTCCCGGGCGATCCCGGGCGGTCCCGGGTGGTCCGGAGCGGTCCCGGGCGGTCCGGGGCGGTCCTGGGCGGTCCGAGGCGGTCCTGGGCGGTCCTGGGCGGTCCCGGGCGATCCCGGGCGGTCCCGGGCGGTCCCGGGCGGTCCCGGGTGGTCCCGGGCGGTCCTGGGAGGTCTGGGGCGGTCCCGGGCGGTCCGGGGCGGTCCCGGGCGGTCCGGGGCGGTCCTGGGCGGTCCCGGGCGGTCCCGGGCGATGCCAGGCAGTCCCGGGCGGTCCCGGGCGGTCCCGGGCGGTCCCGGGCGGTCCCGGGTGGTCCCGGGCGGTCCCGGGCGGTCCGGGGCGGTCCTGGGCAGTCAAGGGCGGTCCCGGGCGGTCCGGGGCGGTCCCGGGCGGTCCGGGGCGGTCCCGGGCCGTCCAGGGCGGTCCGGGGCGGTCCCGGGCGGTCCCGGGCGGTCCAGGGCGGTCCCGGGCGGTCCAGGGCGGTCCCGGGCGGTCCGGGGCGGTCCCGGGCGGTCCGGAGCGGTCCCGGGCGGTCCGGGGCGGTCCCGGGCGGTCCGAGGCGGTCCTGGGCGGTCCTGGGCGGTCCCGGGTGATCCCGGGCGGTCCCGGGTGGTCCGGAGCGGTCCCGGGCGGTCCGGGGCGGTCCTGGGCGGTCCGAGGCGGTCCTGGGCGGTCCTGGGCGGTCCCGGGCGATCCCGGGCGGTCCCGGGCGGTCCCGGGCGGTCCCGGGTGGTCCCGGGCGGTCCTGGGAGGTCCGGGGCGGTCCCGGGCGGTCCGGGGCGGTCCCGGGCGGTCCGGGGCGGTCCTGGGCGGTCCCGGGCGGTCCCGGGCGATGCCGGGCAGTCCCGGGCGGTCCCGGGCGGTCCCGGGCGGTCCCGGGCGGTCCCGGGTGGTCCCGGGCGGTCCCGGGCGGTCCGGGGCGGTCCTGGGCAGTCAAGGGCGGTCCCGGGCGGTCCGGGGCGGTCCCGGGCGGTCCGGGGCGGTCCCAGGCAATCTGGGGCGGTCCCGGGCGGTCCGGGGCGGTCCGGGGTGGTCCCGGGCGGTCCGGGGCGGTCCCGGGCGGTCCGGGGCGGTCCCGGGTGGTCCAGGGTGGCCCCGGGCGGTCTGGGGCAGTCCGGGGCGGTCCCGGGCGGTCCCGGGCGGTCCTGGGCGGTCCCGGGCGGTCCCGGGTGGTCCCGGGCGGTCCCGGGCGGTCCCGGGCGGTCCGGGGCGGTCCCGGGCGGTCCCAGGCGGTCCCGGGCGGTCCCGGGCGGTCCTTGGCGGTCCCGGGCGGTCCGGGCGGTCCTGGGCGGTCCGGGGCGGTCCCGGGCGGTCCCGGGCGGTCCCGGGCGGTCCCGGGTGGTCCCGGGTGGTCCCGGGCGGTCCCGGGCGGTCTGGGGCATTCCCGGGCGGTCCCGGGCGGTCCGGGGCGGTCCCGGGCCGTCCAGGGCGGTCCGGGGCGGTCCCGGGCGGTCCCGGGCGGTCCAGGGCGGTCCCGGGCGGTCCAGGGCGGTCCCGGGCGGTCTGGGGCGGTCCCGGGGATTCCGGAGCGGTCCCGGGCGGTCCGGGGCGGTCCCGGGCGGTCCGAGGCGGTCCTGGGCGGTCCTGGGCAGTCCCGGGCGATCCCGGGCGGTCCCGGGCGGTCCGGAGCGGTCCCGGGCGTCCAGGGCAGTCCCGGGTGGTCCGAGGCGGTCCTGAGCGGTCCTGGTCGGTCCCGGGCGATCCCGGGCGGTCCCGGGCGGTCCCAGGCGGTCCCGGGCGGTCCCGGGCGGTCTCGGGCGGTCCCGGGCGGTCCCGGGTGGTCCCGGGCGGTCCCTGGCGGTCGCGGGCGGTCTGGGGCGTTCCCGGGCGGTCCCGGGCGGTCCGGGGCGGTCCCGGGCCGTCCAGGGTGGTCCGGGGCGGTCCCGAGCGGTCCCGGGCGGTCCAGGGCGGTCCCGGGCGGTCCAGGGCGGTCCCGGGCGGTCCGGGCGGTCCCGGGCGGTCCGGAGCGGTCCCGGGCGGTCCGGGGCGGTCCCGGGCGGTCCGAGGCGGTCCTGGGCGGTCCTGGGCGGTCCCGGGCGATCCCGGGCGGTTCCGGGCGGTCCGGAGCGGTCCCAGGCGGTCCGGGGCGGTCCTGGGCGGTCCGAGGCGGTCCTGGGCGGTCCTGGGCGGTCCCGGGCGATCCCGGGCGGTCCCGGGCGGTCCCGGGCGGTCCCGGGCGGTCCCGGGCAGTCCCGGGAGGTTTGGGGCGGTCCTGGGCGGTCCGGGGCGGTCCCGGGCGGTCCGGGGCGGTCCCGGCCGGTCCCGGGCGGTCCCGGGCGATGCCGGGCAGTCCCGGGCGGTCCCGGGCGGTCCCGGGCGGTCCCGGGCGGTCCCGGGTGGTCCCGGGCGGTCCCGGGCGGTCCGGGTTGGTCCTGGGCAGTCAAGGGCGTGCCCGGGCGGTCCGGGGCGGTCCCGGGCGGTCCGGGGCGGTCCCAGGCAGTCTGGGGTGGTCCCGGGCGGTCCGGGGCGGTCCAGGGTGGTCCCGGGCGGTCCGGGGCGGTCCCGGGCGGTCCGGGGCGGTCCCAGGTGGTCCAGGGTGGTCCCGGGCGGGCTGGGGCGGTCCGGGGCGGTCCCGGGCGGTCCCGGGCGGTCCTGGGCGGTCCCGGGCGGTCCCGGGTGGTCCCAGGCGGTCCGGGCGGTCCCGGGCGGTCCGGGGCGGTCCCGGGCGGTCCCGGGCGGTCCCGGGCGGTCCCGGGCGGTCCTTGGCGGTCCCGGGCGGTCCGGGGCGGTCCCGGGCGGTCCGGGGCGGTCCGGGCGGTCCCGGGCGGTCCGGGGCGATTCCGGGCGGTCCCGGGCGGTCCGGGGCGGTCCGGGTGGTAACGGGCGGTCCCGGGCGGTCCGGTGCGGTCCCGGGCGGTCTCGGGCGGTCCCGGGCGGTCCGGGGCGGTCCCGGCCGGTCCGGGGCGGTCCCGGGCAGTCTGGGGCTGTCCCGGGCGGTCCGGGCCGGTCCCGGGCGGTCCGGGGCAGTCCCGGGCGGTCCCGGGCGGTCCCGGGCGGTCCCGGGCGGTCCCAGGCGGTCCCGGGCGGTCCCGGGTGGTCCCGGGCGGTCCCGGGCGGTCCCGGGCGGTCTGGGGCGTTCCCGGGCGGTCCCGGGCGGTCCGGGGCGGTCCCGGGCCGTCCAGGGCGGTCCCGGGCGGTCCCGGGCGATGCCGGGCAGTCCCGGGCGGTCCCGGGGCGGTCCCCGGCGGTCCCGGGCGGTCCCGGGTGGTCCCGGGCGGTCCCGGGCGGTCCGGGGTGGTCCTGGGCAGTCAAGGGCGTGCCCGGGCAGTCCGGGGCGGTCCCGGGCGGTCCGGGGCGGTCCCAGGCAGTCTGGGGCGGTCCCGGGCGGTCCGGGGCGGTCCAGGGTGGTCCCGGGCGGTCCGGGGCGGTCCCGGGCGGTCCGGAGCGGTCCCGGGTGGTCCAGGGTGGTCCCGGGCGGTCTGGGGCGGTCCGGGGCGGTCCCGGGCGGTCCCGGGCGGTCCTGGGCGGTCCCGGGCGGTCCCGGGTGGTCCCGGGCGGTCCCGGGCGGTCCCGGGCGGTCCGGGGCGGTCCCGGGCGGTCCCGGGCGGTCCCGGGCGGTCCCGGGCGGTTCTTGGCGGTCCCGGGCGGTCCGGGGCGGTCCCGGGCGGTCCGGGGCGGTCCCGGGCGGTCCCGGGCGGTCCGGGCGATTCTGGGCGGTCCCGGGCGGTCCGGGGCGGTCCGGGTGGTAACGGGCGGTCCCGGGCGGTCCGGTGCGGTCCCGGGCGGTCTCGGGCGGTCCCGGGCGTCCGGGGCGGTCCCGGCCGGTCCGGGGCGGTCCCGGGCAGTCTGGGGCTGTCCCGGGCGGTCCGGGCCGGTCCCGGGCGGACCGGGGCAGTCCCGGGCGGTCCCGGGCGGTCCCGGGCGGTCCCGGGCGGTCCCAGGCGGTCCCGGGCGGTCCCGGGTGGTCCCGGGCGGTCCCGGGCGGTCCCGGGCGGTCTGGGGCGTTCCCGGGCGGTCCCGGGCGGTCCGGGGCGGTCCCGGGCCGTCCAGGGCAGTCCGGGGCGGTCCCGGGCGGTCCCGGGCGGTCCAGGGCAGTCCCGGGCGGTCCAGGGCGGTCCCGGGCGGTCCGGGGCGGTACCGGGCGGTCCGGGGCGGTCCCGGGCGGTCCGGGGCGGTCCCGGGCGGTCCGAGGAGGTCCTGGGCGGTCCTGGGCGGTCCCGGGCAATCCCGGGCGGTCCCAGGCGGTCCCGGGCGGTCCCGGGCGGTCCTGGGCGGTCCCGGGAGGTCCGGGGCGGTCCCGGGCGGTCCGGGGCGGTCCCGGGCGGTCCGGGGCGGTCCCGGGCGGTCCCGGGCGGTCCCGGGCGATCCCGGGCAGTCCCGGGCGGTCCCGGGCGGTCCCGGGCGGTCCCGGGCGGTCCCGGGCGGTCCCGGGCGGTCCCGGGCGGTCCCGGGCGGTCCCGGGCGTTCCCGGGCGGTCCCGGTTGGTCCTGGGCGGTCCCGGGCGGTCCGGGGTGGTCCGGGGCAGTACCGGGCGGTCCCGGGCGGTCCGGGGCGGTCCCGGGCGGGGATGGGCGGTCCTGGGCGGTCCCGGGTGGTCCCGGGCGGTCCCGGGCGGTCCCGGGCGGTCCCGGGCAGTCCCGGCCGGTCCCGGGCGGTCCGGGGCGGTCCTGGGCAGTCAAGGGCGGTCCCGGGCGGTCCGGGGCGGTCCCGGGCGGTTGGGGGCGGTCCCAGGCAGTCTGGGGCGGTCCCGGGCGGTCCGGGGCGGTCCCGGGTGGTCCGGGGCGGTCCCGGGCGGTCCAGGGTGGTCCCAGGCGGTCCGGGGCGGTCCCGGGCGGTCCGGGGCAGTCCCGGGCGGTCCCGTGTCGTCCCCGGCGGTCCCAGACGGTCCGGACGGTCCCGGGCGGTCCTGGGCGGTCTCGGGCAGTCCCGGGCGGTCCCGGGCGGTCCCGGGCGTTCCAGGGCGGTCCCCGGCGGTCCCGGGCGGTCCCGGGCGTTCTAGGGCGGTCCCGGGCGGTCCCGGGTGGTCCCGGGCGGTCCCGGGCGGTCCCGGGCGGGCCGGGGCGGTCCCGGGCGGTCCCGGGCGGTCCCGGGCGGTCCCGGGCGGTCCGGGGCGGTCCCGGGCGGTCCGGGGCGGTCCTGGGCGGTCCCGGGCGGTCCCGGGCGGTCCCGGGCGGTCCCGGGTGGTCCCGGGCGGTCCCGGGCGGTCCCGGGCGGTCTGGGGTGTTCCCGGGCGGTCCCGGGCGGTCCGGGGCGGTCCCGGGCCGTCCAGGGCGGTCCGGGGCGGTCCCGGGCGGTCCCGGGCGGTCCAGGGCGGTCCCGTGCGGTCCAGGGCGGTCCCGGGCGGTCTGGGGCGGTCCCGGGCATTCCGGAGCGGTCCCGGGCGGTCCGGGGCGGTCCCGGGCGGTCCGAGGCGGTCCTGGGCGGTCCTGGGCGGTCCCGGGCGATCCCGGGCGGTCCCGGGCGGTCCGGAGCGGTCCCGGGCGGTCCAGGGCGGTCCCGGGCGGTCCGAGGCGGTCCTGGGCGGTCCTGGGCGGTCCCGGGCGATCCCGGGCGGTCCCGGGCGGTCCCGGGCGGTCCCAGGCGGTCCCTGGTGGTCCCGGGCGGTCCCGGGTGGTCCCGGGCGGTCCCTGGCGGTCCCGGGCGGTCTGGGGCGTTCCCGGGCGGTCCCGGGCGGTCCGGGGCGGTCCCGGGCCGTCCAGGGCGGTCCGGGGCGGTCCCGGGCGGTCCCGGGCGGTCCAGGGCGGTCCCGGGCGGTCCAGGGCGGTCCCGGGCGGTCCGGGGCGGTCCCGGGCGGTCCGGAGCGGTCCCGGGCGGTCCGGGGCGGTCCCGGGCGGTCCGAGGCGGTCCTGGGCGGTCCTGGGCGGTCCCGGGCGATCCCGGGCGGTCCCGGGCGGTCCGGAGCGGTCCCGGGCGGTCCGGGGCGGTCCTGGGCGGTCCGAGGCGGTCCTGGGCGGTCCTGGGCGGTCCCGGGCGATCCCGGGCGGTCCCGGGCGGTCCCGGGCGGTCCCGGGTGGTCCCAGGCGGTCCCGGGAGGTCCGGGGCGGTCCCGGGCGGTCCGGGGCGGTCCCGGGCGGTCCGGGGCGGTCCTGGGCGGTCCCGGGCGGTCCCGGGCGATGCCGGGCAGTCCCGGGCGGTCCCGGGCGGTCCCGGGTGGTCCCGGGCGGTCCCGGGTGGTCCCGGGCGGTCCCGGGCGGTCCGGGGCGGTCCTGGGCAGTCAAGGGCGGTCCCAGGCGGTCCGGGGCGGTCCCGGGCGGTCCGGGGCGGTCCCAGGCAATCTGGGGCGGTCCCGGGCGGTCCGGGGCGGTCCGGGGTGGTCCCGGGCGGTCCGGGGCGGTCCCGGGCGGTCCGGGGCGGTCCCGGGTGGTCCAGGGTGGCCCCGGGCGGTCTGGGGCAGTCCGGGGCGGTCCCGGGCGGTCCCGGGCGGTCCTGGGCGGTCCCGGGCGGTCCCGGGTGGTCCCGGGCGGTACCGGGCGGTCCCAGGCGGTCCGGGGCGGTCCCGGGCGGTCCCAGGCGGTCCCGGGCGGACCCGGGCGGTCCTTGGCGGTCCCGGGCGGTCCGGGGCGGTCCCGGGTCCGGGGCGGTCCCGGGCAGTCCCGGGCGGTCCGGGGTGGTCCTGGGCGGTCCCGGGCGGTCCCGGGCGGTCCCGGGCGGTCCCGGGCGGTCCCGGGTGGTCCCGGGCGGTCCCGGGCGGTCCCGGGCGGTATGGGGCGTTCCCGGGCGGTCCCGGCGGTCCGGGGCGGTCCCGGGCCGTCCAGGGCGGTCCGGGCGGTCCCGGGCGGTTCCCGGGCGGTCCCAGGGCGGTCCCGGGCCGGTCCAGGGCGGTCCCGGGCGGTCTGGGGCGTCCCCGGGCATTCCGGAGTGGTCCCGGGCGGTCCGGGGCGGTCCCGGGCGGTCCGAGGCGGTCCTGGGCGGTCCTGGGCAGTCTCGGCGATCCCAGGCGGTCCCGGGCGGTCCGGAGCGGTCCTGGGCGGTCCAGGGCAGTCCCGGGCGGTCCGAGGCGGTCCTGAGCGGTCCTGGGCGGTCCCGGGCAATCCCGGGCGGTCCCGGGCGGTCCCGGGCGGTCCCGGGCGGTCCCGGGCGGTCTCGGGCGGTCCCGGGCAGTCCCGGGTGGTCCCGGGCGGTCCCTGGCGGTCGCGGGCGGTCTGGGGCGTTCCCGGGCGGTCCCGGGCGGTCTGGGGCGGTCCCGGGCCGTCCAGGGCGGTCCGGGCGGTCCCGGGCGGTCCCGGGCGGTCCAGGGCGGTCCCGGGCGGTCCAGGGCGGTCCCGGGCGGTCCGGGGCGGTCCCGGGCGGTCCGGAGCGGTCCCGGGCGGTCCGGGGCGGTCCCGGGCGGTCCGAGGCGGTCCTGGGCGGTCCTGGGCGGTCCCGGGCGATCCCGGGCGGTTCCTGGCGGTCCGGAGCGGTCCCAGGCGGTCCGGGGCGGTCCTGGGCGGTCCGAGGCGGTCCTGGGCGGTCCTGGGCGGTCCCGGGCGATCCCGGGCGGTCCCGGGCGGTCCCGGGCAGTCCCGGGCGGTCCCGGGCGGTCCCGGGAGGTCCGGGGCGGTCCCGGGCGGTCTGGGGCGGTCCCCGGGCGGTCCGGGGCGGTCCCGGGAGGTTTGGGGCGGTCCTGGGCGGTCCGGGGCGGTCCCGGGCGGTCCGGGGCGGTCCCGGCCGGTCCCGGGCGGTCCCGGGCGATGCCGGGCAGTCCCGGGCGGTCCCGGGCGGTCCCGGGCGGTCCCGGGCGGTCCCGGGTGGTCCCGGGCGGTCCCGGGCGGTCCGGGTTGGTCCTGGGCAGTCAAGGGCGTGCCCGGGCGGTCCGGGGCGGTCCCGGGCGGTCCGGGGCGGTCCCAGGCAGTCTGGGGTGGTCCCGGGCGGTCCGGGGCGGTCAGGGTGGTCCCGGGCGGTCGGGGCGGTCCCGGGCGGTCCGGGGCGGTCCCAGGTGGTCCAGGGTGGTCCCGGGCGGGCTGGGGCGGTCCGGGGCGGTCCCGGGCGGTCCCGGGCGGTCCTGGGCGGTCCCGGGCGGTCCCGGGTGGTCCCAGGCGGTCCCGGGCGGTCCCGGGCGGTCCGGGGCGGTCCCGGGCGGTCCCGGGCGGTCCCGGGCGGTCCCGGGCGGTCCTTGGCGGTCCCGGGCGGTCCGGGGCGGTCCCGGGCGGTCCCGGGGCGGTCCCGGGCGGTCCCGGGCGGTCCGGGGCGATTCCGGGCGGTCCCGGGCGGTCCGGGGCGGTCCGGGTGGTAACGGGCGGTCCCGGGCGGTCCGGTGCGGTCCCGGGCGGTCTCGGGCGGTCCCGGGCGGTCCGGGGCGGTCCCGGCCGGTCCGGGGCGGTCCCGGGCAGTCTGGGGCTGTCCCGGGCGGTCCGGGCCGGTCCCGGGCGGTCCGGGGCAGTCCCGGGCGGTCCCGGGCGGTCCCGGGCGGTCCCGGGCGGTCCCAGGCGGTCCCGGGCGGTCCCGGGTGGTCCCGGGCGGTCCCGGGCGTCCCGGGCGGTCTGGGGCGTTCCCGGGCGGTCCCGGGCGGTCCGGGGCGGTCCCGGGCCGTCCAGGGCGGTCCCGGGCGGTCCCGGGCGATGCCGGGCAGTCCCGGGCGGTCCCGGGGCGGTCCCCGGCGGTCCCGGGCGGTCCCGGGTGGTCCCGGGCGGTCCCGGGCGGTCCGGGGTGGTCCTGGGCAGTCAAGGGCGTGCCCGGGCAGTCCGGGGCGGTCCCGGGCGGTCCGGGGCGGTCCCAGGCAGTCTGGGGCGGTCCCGGGCGGTCCGGGGCGGTCCAGGGTGGTCCCGGGCGGTCCGGGGCGGTCCCGGGCGGTCCGGAGCGGTCCCGGGTGGTCCAGGGTGGTCCCGGGCGGTCTGGGGCGGTCCGGGGCGGTCCCGGGCGGTCCCGGGCGGTCCTGGGCGGTCCCGGGCGGTCCCGGGTGGTCCCGGGCGGTCCCGGGCGGTCCCGGGCGGTCCGGGGCGGTCCCGGGCGGTCCCGGGCGGTCCCGGGCGGTCCCGGGCGGTTCTTGGCGGTCCCGGGCGGTCCGGGGCGGTCCCGGGCGGTCCGGGGCGGTCCCGGGCGGTCCCGGGCGGTCCGGGCGATTCTGGGCGGTCCCGGGCGGTCCGGGGCGGTCCGGGTGGTAACGGGCGGTCCCGGGCGGTCCGGTGCGGTCCCGGGCGGTCTCGGGCGGTCCCGGGCGTCCGGGGCGGTCCCGGCCGGTCCGGGGCGGTCCCGGGCAGTCTGGGGCTGTCCCGGGCGGTCCGGGCCGGTCCCGGGCGGACCGGGGCAGTCCCGGGCGGTCCCGGGCGGTCCCGGGCGGTCCCGGGCGGTCCCAGGCGGTCCCGGGCGGTCCCGGGTGGTCCCGGGCGGTCCCGGGCGGTCCCGGGCGGTCTGGGGCGTTCCCGGGCGGTCCCGGGCGGTCCGGGGCGGTCCCGGGCCGTCCAGGGCAGTCCGGGGCGGTCCCGGGCGGTCCCGGGCGGTCCAGGGCAGTCCCGGGCGGTCCAGGGCGGTCCCGGGCGGTCCGGGGCGGTACCGGGCGGTCCGGGGCGGTCCCGGGCGGTCCGGGGCGGTCCCGGGCGGTCCGAGGAGGTCCTGGGCGGTCCTGGGCGGTCCCGGGCAATCCCGGGCGGTCCCAGGCGGTCCCGGGCGGTCCCGGGCGGTCCTGGGCGGTCCCGGGAGGTCCGGGGCGGTCCCGGGCGGTCCGGGGCGGTCCCGGGCGGTCCGGGGCGGTCCCGGGCGGTCCCGGGCGGTCCCGGGCGATCCCGGGCAGTCCCGGGCGGTCCCGGGCGGTCCCGGGCGGTCCCGGGCGGTCCCGGGCGGTCCCGGGCGGTCCCGGGCGGTCCCGGGCGGTCCCGGGCGTTCCCGGGCGGTCCCGGTTGGTCCTGGGCGGTCCCGGGCGGTCCGGGGTGGTCCGGGGCAGTACCGGGCGGTCCCGGGCGGTCCGGGGCGGTCCCGGGCGGGGATGGGCGGTCCTGGGCGGTCCCGGGTGGTCCCGGGCGGTCCCGGGCGGTCCCGGGCGGTCCCGGGCAGTCCCGGCCGGTCCCGGGCGGTCCGGGGCGGTCCTGGGCAGTCAAGGGCGGTCCCGGGCGGTCCGGGGCGGTCCCGGGCGGTTGGGGGCGGTCCCAGGCAGTCTGGGGCGGTCCCGGGCGGTCCGGGGCGGTCCCGGGTGGTCCGGGGCGGTCCCGGGCGGTCCAGGGTGGTCCCAGGCGGTCCGGGGCGGTCCCGGGCGGTCCGGGGCAGTCCCGGGCGGTCCCGTGTCGTCCCCGGCGGTCCCAGACGGTCCGGACGGTCCCGGGCGGTCCTGGGCGGTCTCGGGCAGTCCCGGGCGGTCCCGGGCGGTCCCGGGCGTTCCAGGGCGGTCCCCGGCGGTCCCGGGCGGTCCCGGGCGTTCTAGGGCGGTCCCGGGCGGTCCCGGGTGGTCCCGGGCGGTCCCGGGCGGTCCCGGGCGGGCCGGGGCGGTCCCGGGCGGTCCCGGGCGGTCCCGGGCGGTCCCGGGCGGTCCGGGGCGGTCCCGGGCGGTCCGGGGCGGTCCTGGGCGGTCCCGGGCGGTCCCGGGCGGTCCCGGGCGGTCCCGGGTGGTCCCGGGCGGTCCCGGGCGGTCCCGGGCGGTCTGGGGTGTTCCCGGGCGGTCCCGGGCGGTCCAGGGCGGTCCCGGGCCGTCCAGGGCGGTCCGGGGCGGTCCCGGGCGGTCCCGGGCGGTCCAGGGCGGTCCCGTGCGGTCCAGGGCGGTCCCGGGCGGTCTGGGGCGGTCCCGGGCATTCCGGAGCGGTCCCGGGCGGTCCGGGGCGGTCCCGGGCGGTCCGAGGCGGTCCTGGGCGGTCCTGGGCGGTCCCGGGCGATCCCGGGCGGTCCCGGGCGGTCCGGAGCGGTCCCGGGCGGTCCAGGGCGGTCCCGGGCGGTCCGAGGCGGTCCTGGGCGGTCCTGGGCGGTCCCGGGCGATCCCGGGCGGTCCCGGGCGGTCCCGGGCGGTCCCAGGCGGTCCCTGGTGGTCCCGGGCGGTCCCGGGTGGTCCCGGGCGGTCCCTGGCGGTCCCGGGCGGTCTGGGGCGTTCCCGGGCGGTCCCGGGCGGTCCGGGGCGGTCCCGGGCCGTCCAGGGCGGTCCGGGGCGGTCCCGGGCGGTCCCGGGCGGTCCAGGGCGGTCCCGGGCGGTCCAGGGCGGTCCCGGGCGGTCCGGGGCGGTCCCGGGCGGTCCGGAGCGGTCCCGGGCGGTCCGGGGCGGTCCCGGGCGGTCCGAGGCGGTCCTGGGCGGTCCTGGGCGGTCCCGGGCGATCCCGGGCGGTCCCGGGCGGTCCGGAGCGGTCCCGGGCGGTCCGGGGCGGTCCTGGGCGGTCCGAGGCGGTCCTGGGCGGTCCTGGGCGGTCCCGGGCGATCCCGGGCGGTCCCGGGCGGTCCCGGGCGGTCCCGGGTGGTCCCAGGCGGTCCCGGGAGGTCCGGGGCGGTCCCGGGCGGTCCGGGGCGGTCCCGGGCGGTCCGGGGCGGTCCTGGGCGGTCCCGGGCGGTCCCGGGCGATGCCGGGCAGTCCCGGGCGGTCCCGGGCGGTCCCGGGTGGTCCCGGGCGGTCCCGGGTGGTCCCGGGCGGTCCCGGGCGGTCCGGGGCGGTCCTGGGCAGTCAAGGGCGGTCCCAGGCGGTCCGGGGCGGTCCCGGGCGGTCCGGGGCGGTCCCAGGCAATCTGGGGCGGTCCCGGGCGGTCCGGGGCGGTCCGGGGTGGTCCCGGGCGGTCCGGGGCGGTCCCGGGCGGTCCGGGGCGGTCCCGGGTGGTCCAGGGTGGCCCCGGGCGGTCTGGGGCAGTCCGGGGCGGTCCCGGGCGGTCCCGGGCGGTCCTGGGCGGTCCCGGGCGGTCCCGGGTGGTCCCGGGCGGTACCGGGCGGTCCCAGGCGGTCCGGGGCGGTCCCGGGCGGTCCCAGGCGGTCCCGGGCGGACCCGGGCGGTCCTTGGCGGTCCCGGGCGGTCCGGGGCGGTCCCGGGCGGTCCGGGGCGGTCCCGGGCAGTCCCGGGCGGTCCGGGGTGGTCCTGGGCGGTCCCGGGCGGTCCCGGGCGGTCCCGGGCGGTCCCGGGCGGTCCCGGGTGGTCCCGGGCGGTCCCGGGCGGTCCCGGGCGGTATGGGGCGTTCCCGGGCGGTCCCGGGCGGTCCGGGGCGGTCCCGGGCCGTCCAGGGCGGTCCGGGGCGGTCCCGGGCGGTCCCGGGCGGTCCAGGGCGGTCCCGGGCGGTCCAGGGCGGTCCCGGGCGGTCTGGGGCGTCCCCGGGCATTCCGGAGTGGTCCCGGGCGGTCCGGGGCGGTCCCGGGCGGTCCGAGGCGGTCCTGGGCGGTCCTGGGCAGTCTCGGCGATCCCAGGCGGTCCCGGGCGGTCCGGAGCGGTCCTGGGCGGTCCAGGGCAGTCCCGGGCGGTCCGAGGCGGTCCTGAGCGGTCCTGGGCGGTCCCGGGCAATCCCGGGCGGTCCCGGGCGGTCCCGGGCGGTCCCGGGCGGTCCCGGGCGGTCTCGGGCGGTCCCGGGCAGTCCCGGGTGGTCCCGGGCGGTCCCTGGCGGTCGCGGGCGGTCTGGGGCGTTCCCGGGCGGTCCCGGGCGGTCTGGGGCGGTCCCGGGCCGTCCAGGGCGGTCCGGGGCGGTCCCGGGCGGTCCCGGGCGGTCCAGGGCGGTCCCGGGCGGTCCAGGGCGGTCCCGGGCGGTCCGGGGCGGTCCCGGGCGGTCCGGAGCGGTCCCGGGCGGTCCGGGGCGGTCCCGGGCGGTCCGAGGCGGTCCTGGGCGGTCCTGGGCGGTCCCGGGCGATCCCGGGCGGTTCCTGGCGGTCCGGAGCGGTCCCAGGCGGTCCGGGGCGGTCCTGGGCGGTCCGAGGCGGTCCTGGGCGGTCCTGGGCGGTCCCGGGCGATCCCGGGCGGTCCCGGGCGGTCCCGGGCAGTCCCGGGCGGTCCCGGGCGGTCCCGGGAGGTCCGGGGCGGTCCCGGGCGGTCTGGGGCGGTCCCGGGCGGTCCGGGGCGGTCCCGGGCGGTCCCGGGCGGTCCCGGGCGATGCCGGGCAGTCCCGGGCAGTCCCAGGCGGTCCCGGGCGGTCTCGGGCGGTCCCGGGTGGTCCCGGGCGGTCCCGGGCGGTCCGGGGTGGTCCTGGGCAGTCAAGGGCGGTCCCGGGCGGTCCGGGGCGGTCCCGGGCGGTCCCGGGCGGTCCCAGGCGGTCCCGGGCGGTCCCGGGTGGTCCCGGGCGGTCCCGGGCGGTCCCGGGCGGTCTGGGGCGTTCCCGGGCGGTCCCGGGCGGTCCGGGGCGGTCCCGGGCCGTCCAGGGCAGTCCGGGGCGGTCCCGGGCGGTCCCGGGCGGTCCAGGGCAGTCCCGGGCGGTCCAGGGCGGTCCCGGGCGGTCCGGGGCGGTACCGGGCGGTCCGGGGCGGTCCCGGGCGGTCCGGGGCGGTCCCGGGCGGTCCGAGGAGGTCCTGGGCGGTCCTGGGCGGTCCCGGGCAATCCCGGGCGGTCCCAGGCGGTCCCGGGCGGTCCCGGGCGGTCCTGGGCGGTCCCGGGAGGTCCGGGGCGGTCCCGGGCGGTCCGGGGCGGTCCCGGGCGGTCCGGGGCGGTCCCGGGCGGTCCCGGGCGGTCCCGGGCGATCCCGGGCAGTCCCGGGCGGTCCCGGGCGGTCCCGGGCGGTCCCGGGCGGTCCCGGGCGGTCCCGGGCGGTCCCGGGCGTTCCCGGGCGGTCCCGGTTGGTCCTGGGCGGTCCCGGGCGGTCCGGGGTGGTCCGGGGCAGTACCGGGCGGTCCCGGGCGGTCCGGGGCGGTCCCGGGCGGGGATGGGCGGTCCTGGGCGGTCCCGGGTGGTCCCGGGCGGTCCCGGGCGGTCCCGGGCGGTCCCGGGCAGTCCCGGCCGGTCCCGGGCGGTCCGGGGCGGTCCTGGGCAGTCAAGGGCGGTCCCGGGCGGTCCGGGGCGGTCCCGGGCGGTTGGGGGCGGTCCCAGGCAGTCTGGGGCGGTCCCGGGCGGTCCGGGGCGGTCCCGGGTGGTCCGGGGCGGTCCCGGGCGGTCCAGGGTGGTCCCAGGCGGTCCGGGGCGGTCCCGGGCGGTCCGGGGCAGTCCCGGGCGGTCCCGTGTCGTCCCCGGCGGTCCCAGACGGTCCGGACGGTCCCGGGCGGTCCTGGGCGGTCTCGGGCAGTCCCGGGCGGTCCCGGGCGGTCCCGGGCGTTCCAGGGCGGTCCCCGGCGGTCCCGGGCGGTCCCGGGCGTTCTAGGGCGGTCCCGGGCGGTCCCGGGTGGTCCCGGGCGGTCCCGGGCGGTCCCGGGCGGGCCGGGGCGGTCCCGGGCGGTCCCGGGCGGTCCCGGGCGGTCCCGGGCGGTCCGGGGCGGTCCCGGGCGGTCCGGGGCGGTCCTGGGCGGTCCCGGGCGGTCCCGGGCGGTCCCGGGCGGTCCCGGGTGGTCCCGGGCGGTCCCGGGCGGTCCCGGGCGGTCTGGGGTGTTCCCGGGCGGTCCCGGGCGGTCCGGGGCGGTCCCGGGCCGTCCAGGGCGGTCCGGGGCGGTCCCGGGCGGTCCCGGGCGGTCCAGGGCGGTCCCGTGCGGTCCAGGGCGGTCCCGGGCGGTCTGGGGCGGTCCCGGGCATTCCGGAGCGGTCCCGGGCGGTCCGGGGCGGTCCCGGGCGGTCCGAGGCGGTCCTGGGCGGTCCTGGGCGGTCCCGGGCGATCCCGGGCGGTCCCGGGCGGTCCGGAGCGGTCCCGGGCGGTCCAGGGCGGTCCCGGGCGGTCCGAGGCGGTCCTGGGCGGTCCTGGGCGGTCCCGGGCGATCCCGGGCGGTCCCGGGCGGTCCCGGGCGGTCCCAGGCGGTCCCTGGTGGTCCCGGGCGGTCCCGGGTGGTCCCGGGCGGTCCCTGGCGGTCCCGGGCGGTCTGGGGCGTTCCCGGGCGGTCCCGGGCGGTCCGGGGCGGTCCCGGGCCGTCCAGGGCGGTCCGGGGCGGTCCCGGGCGGTCCCGGGCGGTCCAGGGCGGTCCCGGGCGGTCCAGGGCGGTCCCGGGCGGTCCGGGGCGGTCCCGGGCGGTCCGGAGCGGTCCCGGGCGGTCCGGGGCGGTCCCGGGCGGTCCGAGGCGGTCCTGGGCGGTCCTGGGCGGTCCCGGGCGATCCCGGGCGGTCCCGGGCGGTCCGGAGCGGTCCCGGGCGGTCCGGGGCGGTCCTGGGCGGTCCGAGGCGGTCCTGGGCGGTCCTGGGCGGTCCCGGGCGATCCCGGGCGGTCCCGGGCGGTCCCGGGCGGTCCCGGGTGGTCCCAGGCGGTCCCGGGAGGTCCGGGGCGGTCCCGGGCGGTCCGGGGCGGTCCCGGGCGGTCCGGGGCGGTCCTGGGCGGTCCCGGGCGGTCCCGGGCGATGCCGGGCAGTCCCGGGCGGTCCCGGGCGGTCCCGGGTGGTCCCGGGCGGTCCCGGGTGGTCCCGGGCGGTCCCGGGCGGTCCGGGGCGGTCCTGGGCAGTCAAGGGCGGTCCCAGGCGGTCCGGGGCGGTCCCGGGCGGTCCGGGGCGGTCCCAGGCAATCTGGGGCGGTCCCGGGCGGTCCGGGGCGGTCCGGGGTGGTCCCGGGCGGTCCGGGGCGGTCCCGGGCGGTCCGGGGCGGTCCCGGGTGGTCCAGGGTGGCCCCGGGCGGTCTGGGGCAGTCCGGGGCGGTCCCGGGCGGTCCCGGGCGGTCCTGGGCGGTCCCGGGCGGTCCCGGGTGGTCCCGGGCGGTACCGGGCGGTCCCAGGCGGTCCGGGGCGGTCCCGGGCGGTCCCAGGCGGTCCCGGGCGGACCCGGGCGGTCCTTGGCGGTCCCGGGCGGTCCGGGGCGGTCCCGGGCGGTCCGGGGCGGTCCCGGGCAGTCCCGGGCGGTCCGGGGTGGTCCTGGGCGGTCCCGGGCGGTCCCGGGCGGTCCCGGGCGGTCCCGGGCGGTCCCGGGTGGTCCCGGGCGGTCCCGGGCGGTCCCGGGCGGTATGGGGCGTTCCCGGGCGGTCCCGGGCGGTCCGGGGCGGTCCCGGGCCGTCCAGGGCGGTCCGGGGCGGTCCCGGGCGGTCCCGGGCGGTCCAGGGCGGTCCCGGGCGGTCCAGGGCGGTCCCGGGCGGTCTGGGGCGTCCCCGGGCATTCCGGAGTGGTCCCGGGCGGTCCGGGGCGGTCCCGGGCGGTCCGAGGCGGTCCTGGGCGGTCCTGGGCAGTCTCGGCGATCCCAGGCGGTCCCGGGCGGTCCGGAGCGGTCCTGGGCGGTCCAGGGCAGTCCCGGGCGGTCCGAGGCGGTCCTGAGCGGTCCTGGGCGGTCCCGGGCAATCCCGGGCGGTCCCGGGCGGTCCCGGGCGGTCCCGGGCGGTCCCGGGCGGTCTCGGGCGGTCCCGGGCAGTCCCGGGTGGTCCCGGGCGGTCCCTGGCGGTCGCGGGCGGTCTGGGGCGTTCCCGGGCGGTCCCGGGCGGTCTGGGGCGGTCCCGGGCCGTCCAGGGCGGTCCGGGGCGGTCCCGGGCGGTCCCGGGCGGTCCAGGGCGGTCCCGGGCGGTCCAGGGCGGTCCCGGGCGGTCCGGGGCGGTCCCGGGCGGTCCGGAGCGGTCCCGGGCGGTCCGGGGCGGTCCCGGGCGGTCCGAGGCGGTCCTGGGCGGTCCTGGGCGGTCCCGGGCGATCCCGGGCGGTTCCTGGCGGTCCGGAGCGGTCCCAGGCGGTCCGGGGCGGTCCTGGGCGGTCCGAGGCGGTCCTGGGCGGTCCTGGGCGGTCCCGGGCGATCCCGGGCGGTCCCGGGCGGTCCCGGGCAGTCCCGGGCGGTCCCGGGCGGTCCCGGGAGGTCCGGGGCGGTCCCGGGCGGTCTGGGGCGGTCCCGGGCGGTCCGGGGCGGTCCCGGGCGGTCCCGGGCGGTCCCGGGCGATGCCGGGCAGTCCCGGGCAGTCCCAGGCGGTCCCGGGCGGTCTCGGGCGGTCCCGGGTGGTCCCGGGCGGTCCCGGGCGGTCCGGGGTGGTCCTGGGCAGTCAAGGGCGGTCCCGGGCGGTCCGGGGCGGTCCCGGGCGGTCCGGGGCGGTCCCAGGCAGTCTGGGGCGGTCCCGGGCGGTCCGGGGCGGTCCAGGGTGGTCCCGGGCGGTCCGGGGCGGTCCCGGGCGGTCCGGGGCGGTCCCGGGTGGTCCAGGGTGGTCCCGGGCGGTCTGGGGCGGTCCGGGGCGGTCCCGGGCGGTCCCGGGCGGTCCTGGGCGGTCCCGGGCGGTCCCGGGTGGTCCCGGGCGGTCCCGGGCGGTCCCGGGCGGTCCGGGGCGGTCCCGGGCGGTCCCGGGCGGTCCCGGGCGGTCCCGGGCGGTCCTTGGCGGTCCCGGGCGGTCCGGGGCGGTCCCGGGCGGTCCGGGTCGGTCCCGGGCGGTCCCGGGCGGTCCGGGGCGATTCCGGGCGGTCCCGGGCGGTCCGGGGCGGTCCGGGTGGTAACGGGCGGTCCCGGGCGGTCCGGTGCGGTCCCGGGCGGTCTCGGGCGGTCCCGGGCGGTCCGGGGCGGTCCCGGCCGGTCCGGGGCGGTCCCGGGCAGTCTGGGGCTGTCCCGGGCGGTCCGGGCCGGTCCCGGGCGGTCCCGGGCGGTCCCAGACGGTCTGGACGGTCCCGGGCGGTCCCGGGCGGTCCCGGGCGGTCCTGGGCGGTCCGGGGCGGTCCCGGGCAGTCCCGGGCGGTCCCGGGCGGTCCCGGGCGGTCCTGGGCAGTCCCGGGCGGTCCGGGGCGGTCCCTGGCGGTCCGGGGCGGTCCTGGGCGGTCCGGGGCGGTCCCGGGCGGTCCTGGGCGGTCCCGGGCGGTCCCGGGCGGTCCCGGGTAGTCCCGGGCGGTCCCGGGCGGTCCCGGGTGGTCTGGGGCGTTCCCGGGCGGTCCCGGGCGGTCCGGGGCGGTCCCGGGCCATCCAGGGCTGTCCGGGGCGGTCCCGGGCGGTCCCAGGCGGTCCAGGGCGGTCCCGGGCGGTCCAGGGCGGTCCCGGGCGGTCCGAGGCGGTCCTGGGCGGTCCTGGGCGGTCCCGGGCGATCCCGGGCGGTCCCGGGCGGTCCGGAGCGGTCCCGGGCATTCCGGAGCGGTCCCGGGCGGTCCGGGGCGGTCCCGGGCGGTCCGAGGCGGTCCTGGGCGGTCCTGGGCGGTCCCGGGCGATCCCGGGCGGTCCCGGGCGGTCCGGGGCGGTCCCGGGTGGTCCGAGGCGGTCCTGGGCGGTCCTGGGCGGTCCCGGGCGATCCCGGGCGGTCCCGGGCGGTCCTGGGCGGTCCCGGGCGGTCCCGGGCGGTCCTGGGCGGTCCCTGGCAGTCCCGGGTGGTCCCGGGCGGTCCCTGGCGGTCCCGGGCGGTCTGGGGCGTTCCCGGGCGGTCCCGGGCGGTCCGGGGCGGTCCCGGGCCGTCCAGGGCGGTCCGGGGCGGTCCCGGGCGGTCCCGGGCGGTCCAGGGCGGTCCCGGGCGGTCCAGGGCGGTCCCGGGCGGTCCGGGGCGGTCCCGGGCAGTCCGGAGCGGTCCCGGGCGGTCCGGGGCGGTCCCGGGCGGTCCGAGGTGGTCCTGGGCGGTCCTGGGCGGTCCCGGGCGATCCCGGGCGGTCCTGGGCGGTCCGGAGCGGTCCCGGGCGGTCCGGGGCGGTCCCGGGCGGTCCGAGGCGGTCCTGGGCGGTCCTGGGCGGTCCCGGGCGATCCCGGGCGGTCCCGGGCGGTACCGGGCGGTCCCGGGCGGTCCCGGGAGGTCCGGGGCGGTCCCGGGCGGTCCGGGGCAGTCCCGGGCGGTCCGGGGCGGTCCCGGGCGGTCCCGGGCGGTCCCGGGCGATCCCGGGCAGTCCCGGGCGGTCCCGGGCGGTCCCGGGCGGTCGCGGGCGGTCCCGGGTGGTCCCGGGCGGTCCCGGGCGGTCCGGGGCGGTCCTGGGCAGTCAAGGGCGGTCCCGGGCGGTCCGGGGCGGTCCCGGGCGGTCCGGGGCGGTCCCAGGCAGTCTGGGGCGGTCCCGGGCGGTCCGGGGCGGTCCGGGGTGCTCCCGGGTGGTCCGGGGCGGTTCCGGGCGGTCCGGGGCGGTCCCGGCCGGTCCGGGGCGGTCCCGGGCAGTCTGGGGCGGTCCCGGGCGGTCCGGGCCGGTCCCGGGCGGTCCGGGGCGGTCCCGGGTGGTCCGGGGTGGTCCCGGGCGGTCCGGGGCGGTCACGGGCGGTCCGAGGCTGTCCCGGGCGGTCCCGTGTGGTCCCGGGTGGTCCCAGACGGTCCGGACGGTCCCGGGCGGTCCCGGGCGGTCCCGGGCGGTCCCGGGCGGTCCGGGGCGGTCCCGGGCAGTCCCGGGCGGTCCCGGGCGGTCCCGGGCGGTCCCGGGCGGTCCTGGGCGGTCCCGGGCGGTCCGGGGCGGTCCCTGGCGGTCCGGGGCGGTCCCGGGCGGTCCGGGGCGGTCCCGGGCGGTCCTGGGCGGTCCCGGGCGGTCCCGGGCGGTCCTGGGTAGTCCCGGGCGGTCCCGGGCGGTCCCGGGCGGTCTGGGGCGTTCCCGGGCGGTCCCGGGCGGTCCGGGGCGGTCCCGGGCCGTCCAGGGCTGTCCGGGGCGGTCCCGGGCGGTCCCAGGCAGTCCAGGGCGGTCCCGGGCGGTCCGGAGCGGTCCCGGGCATTCCGGAGCGGTCCCGGGCGGTCCGGGGCGGTCCCGGGCATTCCGGAGCGGTCCCGGGCGGTCCCGGGCGGTCCGGGGCGGTCCCGGGCGGTCCCGGGCGGTCCCGGGCGATCCCGGGCAGTCCCGGGCGGTCCCGGGCGGTCCCGGGCGGTCGCGGGCGGTCCCGGGTGGTCCCGGGCGGTCCCGGGCGGTCCGGGGCGGTCCTGGGCAGTCAAGGGCGGTCCCGGGCGGTCCGGGGCGGTCCCGGGCGGTCCGGGGCGGTCCCAGGCAGTCTGGGGCGGTCCCGGGCGGTCCGGGGCGGTCCGGGGTGCTCCCGGGTGGTCCGGGGCGGTTCCGGGCGGTCCGGGGCGGTCCCGGCCGGTCCGGGGCGGTCCCGGGCAGTCTGGGGCGGTCCCGGGCGGTCCGGGCCGGTCCCGGGCGGTCCGGGGCGGTCCCGGGTGGTCCGGGGTGGTCCCGGGCGGTCCGGGGCGGTCACGGGCGGTCCGAGGCTGTCCCGGGCGGTCCCGTGTGGTCCCGGGTGGTCCCAGACGGTCCGGACGGTCCCGGGCGGTCCCGGGCGGTCCCGGGCGGTCCCGGGCGGTCCGGGGCGGTCCCGGGCAGTCCCGGGCGGTCCCGGGCGGTCCCGGGCGGTCCCGGGCGGTCCTGGGCGGTCCCGGGCGGTCCGGGGCGGTCCCTGGCGGTCCGGGGCGGTCCCGGGCGGTCCGGGGCGGTCCCGGGCGGTCCTGGGCGGTCCCGGGCGGTCCCGGGCGGTCCTGGGTAGTCCCGGGCGGTCCCGGGCGGTCCCGGGCGGTCTGGGCGTTCCCGGGCGGTCCCGGGCGGTCCGGGGCGGTCCCGGGCCGTCCAGGGCTGTCCGGGGCGGTCCCGGGCGGTCCCAGGCAGACCAGGGCGGTCCGGGCGGTCCGGAGCGGTCCCGGGCATTCCGGAGCGGTCCCGGGCGGTCCGGGGCGGTCCCGGGCGGTCCGAGGCGGTCCTGGGCGGTCCTGGGCGGTCCCGGGCGATCCCGGGCGGTCCCGGGCGGTCCGGAGCGGTCCCGGGCGGTCCGGGGCGGTCCTGGGCGGTCCGAGGCGGTCCTGGGGCGGTCCTGGGCGGTCCCGGGCGATCCCGGGCGGTCCCGGGCGGTCCTGGGCGGTCCCGGGCGGTCCCGGGCGGTCCCGGGCGGTCCCGGGTGGTCCCGGGCGGTCCCTGGCGGTCCCGGGCGGTCTGGGGAGTTCCCAGGCGGTCCCGGGCGGTCCGGGGCGGTCCCGGGCCGTCCAGGGCGGTCCGGGGCGGTCCCGGGCGGTCCCGGGCAGTCCAGGGCGGTCCCGGGCGGTCCAGGGCGGTCCCGGGCGGTCCGGGGCAGTCCCGGGCAGTCCGGAGCGGTCCCGGGCGGTCCGGGGTGGTCCCGGGCGGTCCGAGGCGGTCCTGGGCGGTCCTGGGCGGTCCCGGGCGATCCCGGGCAGTCCTGGGGTCCGGAGCGGGTCCCGGGCGGTCCGGGGCGGTCCCGGGCGGTCCGAGGCGGTCCTGGGCGGTCCTCGGCGGTCCCGGGCGATCCCGGGCGGTCCCGGGCGGTCCCGGGCGGTCCGGGGCGGTCCCGGGCGGTCCCGGGAGGTCCGGGGCGGTCCCGGGCGGTCCGGGGCAGTCCCGGGCGGTCCGGGGCGGTCCCGGGCGGTCCCTGGCGGTCCCGGGCGATCCCGGGCAGTCCCGGGCGGTCCCGGGCGGTCCCGGGCGGTCCGGGGCGGTCCCGGGCCGTCCAGGGCTGTCCGGGGCGGTCCCGGGCGGTCCCAGGCAGTCCAGGGCGGTCCCGGGCGGTCCGGAGCGGTCCCGGGCATTCCGGAGCGGTCCCGGGCGGTCCGGGGCGGTCCCGGGCGGTCCGAGGCGGTCCTGGGCGGTCCTGGGCGGTCCCGGGCGATCCCGGGCGGTCCCGGGCGGTCCGGAGCGGTCCCGGGCGGTCCGGGGCGGTCCTGGGCGGTCCGAGGCGGTCCTGGGCGGTCCTGGGCGGTCCCGGGCGATCCCGGGCGGTCCCGGGCGGTCCTGGGCGGTCCCGGGCGGTCCCGGGCGGTCCCGGGCGGTCCCGGGTGTCCCGGGCGGTCCCTGGCGGTCCCGGGCGGTCTGGGGAGTTCCCAGGCGGTCCCGGGCGGTCCGGGGCGGTCCCGGGCCGTCCAGGGCGGTCCGGGGCGGTCCCGGGCGGTCCCGGGCAGTCCAGGGCGGTCCCGGGCGGTCCAGGGCGGTCCCGGGCGGTCCGGGGCAGTCCCGGGCAGTCCGGAGCGGTCCCGGGCGGTCCGGGGTGGTCCCGGGCGGTCCGAGGCGGTCCTGGGCGGTCCTGGGCGGTCCCGGGCGATCCCGGGCAGTCCTGGGGGGTCCGGAGCGGTCCCGGGCGGTCCGGGGCGGTCCCGGGCGGTCCGAGGCGGTCCTGGGCGGTCCTCGGCGGTCCCGGGCGATCCCGGGCGGTCCCGGGCGGTCCCGGGCGGTCCGGGGCGGTCCGGGCGGTCCCGGGAGGTCCGGGGCGGTCCCGGGCGGTCCGGGGCAGTCCCGGGCGGTCCGGGGCGGTCCCGGGCGGTCCCTGGCGGTCCCGGGCGATCCCGGGCAGTCCCGGGCGGTCCCGGGCGGTCCCGGGCGGTCGCGGGCGGTCCCGGGTGGTCCCGGGCGTCCCGGGCGGTCCGGGGTGCTCCCGGGTGGTCCGGGGCGGTTCCGGGCGGTCCGGGGCGGTCCCGGCCGGTCCGGGGCGGTCCCGGGCAGTCTGGGGCGGTCCCGGGCGGTCCGGGCCGGTCCCGGGCGGTCCGGGCGGTCCCGGGTGGTCAGGGTGGTCCCGGGCGGTCCGGGTGGTCACGGGCGGTCCGAGGCTGTCCCGGGCGGTCCCGTGTGGTCCCGGGCGGTCCCAGACGGTCCGGACGGTCCCGGGCGGTCCCGGGCGGTCCTGGGTGGTCCCGGGCGGTCCGGGGCGGTCCGGGCAGTCCCGGGCGGTCCCAGGCGGTCCCGGGCGGTCCTGGGCGGTCCCGGGCGGTCCGGGGCGGTCCCTGGCGGTCCGGGGCGGTCCCGGGCGGTCCGGGGCGGTCCCGGGCGGTCCCGGGCGGTCCCGGGCGGTCCCGGGCGGTCCCGGGTAGTCCCGGGCGGTCCGGGCGGTCCCGGGCGGTCTGGGGCATTCCCGGGCGGTCCCGGGCGGTCCGGGGCGGTCCCGGGCCGTCCAGGGCTGTCCGGGCGGTCCCGGGCGGTCCCAGGCGGTCCAGGGCGGTCCCGGGCGGTCCAGGGCGGTCCCGGGCGGTCCGGGGCGGTCCCGGGCATTCCGGAGCGGTCCCGGGCGGTCCGGGGCGGTCCTGGGTGGTCCGAGGCGGTCCTGGGCGGTCCTGGGCGGTCCTGGGCGATCCCGGGCGGTCCCGGGCGGTCCGGAGCGGTCCCGGGCGGTCCGGGGGGTCCCGGGCGGTCCGAGGCGGTCCTGGGCGGTCCTGGGCGGTCCCGGGCGATCCCGGGCGGTCCCGGGCGGTCCTGGGCGGTCCCGGGCGGTCCCGGGCGGTCCCGGGCGGTCCCGGGCGATCTGGGCGTTCCCGGGCGGTCCCAGGAGGTTCAGGCGGTCCCAGGCGGTCCCGGGCGGTCCCTGGCGTTCCAGGGCGGTCCGGGCGGTCCAGGGCGGTCCCGGGCAGTCTGGGGCGGTCCCGGGCGGTCCGGGCCAGTCCCGGGCGGTCCGGGGCGGTCCCGGGTGGTCCGGGGTGGTCCCGGGCGGTCCGGGGCGGTCACGGGCGGTCCGAGGCTGTCCCGGGCGGTCCCGTGTGGTCCCGGGCGGTCCCAGACGGTCCGGACGGTCCCGGGCGGTCCCGGGCGGTCCCGGGCGGTCCCGGGCGGTCCGGGGCGGTCCCGGGCAGTCCCGGGCGGTCCCGGGCGGTCCCGGGCGGTCCTGGGCGGTCCCGGGCGGTCCGGGGCGGTCCCTGGCGGTCCGGGGCGGTCCCGGGCGGTCCGGGGCGGTCCCGGGCGGTCCTGGGCGGTCCCGGGGCGGTCCCGGGCGGTCCCGGGTGGTCCCGGGCGGTCCCGGGCGGTCGCGGGCGGTCTGTGGCGTTCCCGGGCGGTCCTGGGCGGTCCGGGAGCGGTCCCGGGCCGTCCAGGGCTGTCCGGGGCGGTCCCGGGCGGTCCGGGGCGGTCCCGGGCATTCCGGAGCGGTCCCGGGCGGTCCGGGGCGGTCCCGGGCGGTCCGAGGCGGTCCTGGGCGGTCCTGGGCGGTCCCGGGCGATCCCGGGCGGTCCCGGGCGGTCCGGAGCGGTCCCGGGCGGTCCGGGGCGGTCCCGGCGGTCCGAGGCGGTCCTGGGCGGTCCTGGGCGGTCCCGGGCGATCCCGGGCGGTCCCGGGCGGTCCTGGGCGGTCCCGGGCGGTCCCGGGCGGTCCCGGGCGGTCCCGGGCGGTCCCGGGTGGTCCCGGGCGGTCCCTGGCGGTCCCGGGCAGTCTGGGCGTTCCCGGGCGGTCCCGTGTGGTCCGGGGCGGTCCCGGGCCGTCGAGGGCGGTCCGGGGCGGTCCCGGGCGGGTCCCGGGCGGTCCAGGGGCGGTCCCGGGCGGTCCGGGGCGGTCCCGGGCGGTCCGGGGCGGTCCCGGGCAGTCCGGAGCGGTCCGGGCGGTCCAGGGCGGTCCCAGGCGGTCCGAGGCGGTCCTGGGCGGTCCTGGGCGGTCCCGGGCGATCCCGGGCGGTCCCGGGCGGTCCGGAGCGGTCCCGGGCGGTCCGGGGCGGTCCCGGGCAGTCCGAGGCGGTCCTGGGCGGTCCTGGGCGGTCCCGGGCGATCCCGGGCGGTCCCGGGCGGTCCCGGGCGGTCCCGGGCGATCCCGGGAGGTCCGGGGCGGTCCCGGGCGGTCCGGGGCAGTCCCGGGCGGTCCGGGGCGGTCCCGGGCGGTCCCGGGCGGTCTCGGGCGATCCCGGGCAGTCCCGGGCGGTCCCGGGCTCCCGGGCGGTCGCGGGCGGTCCCGGGTATTTCCGGGCGGTCTCGGGCGGTCCGGGGCGGTCCTGGGCAGTCAAGGGCGGTCCCGGGCGCCGGGGCGGTCCCGGGCGGTCCGGGGCGGTCCAAGCAGTCTGGGGCGGTCCCGGGCGGTCCGGGGCAGTCCGGGGTGGTCCCGGGTGGTCCGGGGCGGTTCCGGGCGGTCCGGGGCGGTCCCGGGCCGTCCCGGGCGGTCCTGGGCGGTCCCGGGCGGTCCCGGGTGGTCCCGGGCGGTCCCGGGCGGTTCGGGCGGTCCGGGGCGGTCCCGGGCGGTCCCGGGCGGTCCCGGGCGGTCCCGGGCGGTCCTGGGCGGTCCCGGGCGGTCCGGGGCGGTCCCGGGCGGTCCAGGGCGGTCCCGGGCGGTCCGGGCGGTCCCGGGCGGTCCGAGGCGGTCCTGGGCGGTCCTGGGCGGTCCCGGGGCGATCCCGGGAGGTCCTGGGCGGTCCCGGGCGGTCCCGGGCGGTCCCGGGTGGTCCCGGGCGGTCCCGGGCGGTCCCGGGCGGTCTGGGGCGTTCCCGGGCGGTCCTGGGCGGTCCGGGGCGGTCCCGGGCCGTCCAGGGCTGTCCGGGCGGTCCCGGGCGGTCCCAGGCGGTCCAGGGCGATCCCGGGTGGTCCAGGGCGGTCCCGGGCGGTCCGGGGCGGTCCCGGGCATTCCGGAGCGGTCCCGGGCGGTCCGGGGCGGTCCCGGGCGGTCCGAGGCGGTCCTGGGTGGTCCTGGGCGGTCCCGGGCGATCCCGGGCGGTCCCGGGCGGTCCGGAGCGGTCCCGGGTGGTCCGGGGCGGTCCCGGGCGGTCCGAGGCGGTCCTGGGCGGTCCTGGGCGGTTCCGGGCGATCCCGGGTGGTCCCGGGCGGTCCTGGGCGGTCCCGGGCGGTCCCGGGCGGTCCCGGGCGGTCCCGGGCGGTCCCGGGTGGTCCCGGGCGGTCCCTGGCGGTCCCGGGCGGTCTGGGGCGTTCCCGGGCGGTCCCGGGTGGTCCGGGCGGTCCCGGGCCGTCGAGGGCAGTCCGGGCAGTCCCGGGCGGTCCCGGGCGGTCCAGGGCGGTCCCGGGCGGTCTGGGGCGGTCCCGGGCGGTCCGGGGCGGTCCCGGGCAGTCCGGAGCGGTCCCGGGCGGTCCAGGGCGGTCCGGGCGGTCCGAGGCGGTCCTGGGCGGTCCTGGGCGGTCCCGGGCGATCCCGGGCGGTCCCGGGCGGTCCGGAGCGGTCCCGGGCGGTCCGGGGCGGTCCCAGGCAGTCCGAGGCGGTCCTGGGCAGTCCTGGGCGGTCCCGGGCGATCCCGGGCGGTCCCGGGCGGTCCCCGGGAGGTCCCGGGCGGTCCCGGGCGATCCCGGGAGGTCCGGGGCGGTCCCGGGCGGTCCGGGGCAGTCCCGGGCGGTCCGGGGCGGTCCCGGGCGGTCCCGGGCGGTCCCGGGCGATCCCGGGCAGTCCCGGGCAGTCCCGGGCGGTCCCGGGCGGTCGCGGGCGGTCCCGGGTATTTCCGGGCAGTCCCGGGCGGTCCGGGGCGGTCCTGGGCAGTCAAGGGCGGTCCCGGGCGGTCCGGGGCGGTCCCGGGCGGTCCGGGGCGGTCCCAGGCAGTCTGGGGCGGTCCCGGGCGGTCCGGGGCGGTCCGGGGTGGTCCCGGGTGGTCCGGGGCGGTTCCGGGCGGTCCCGGGGCGGTCCCGGGCCGTCCCGGGCGGTCCTGGGCGGTCCCGGGCGGTCCCGGGTGTCCGGGCGGTCCCGGGCGGTCCCGGGCGGTCCGGGGCGGTCCCGGGCGGTCCCGGGCGGCCCCGGGCGGTCCCGGGCGGTCCTGGGCGGTCCCGGGCGGTCCGGGGCGGTCCCGGGCGGTCCAGGGCGGTCCCGGGCGGTCCGGGGCGGTCCCGGGCGGTCCGAGGCGGTCCTGGGCGGTCCTGGGCGGTCCCGGGCGATCCCGGGCGGTCCCGGGCGGTCCCGGGCGGTCCGGGCGGTCCCGGGCGGTCCCGGGCGGTCCCTGGCGGTCCCGGGCGGTCTGGGGCGTTCCCGGGCGGTCCCGGGCGGTCCGGGGCGGTCCCGGGCCGTCCAGGGCGGTCCGGGGCGGTCCCGGGCGGTCCCGGGCGGTCCAGGGCGGTCCCGGGCGGTCCAGGGCGGTCCCGGGCGATCCCGGGCGGTCCCGGGCGGTCCTGGGCGGTCCCGGGCGGTCCCGGGCGTTCCCGGGCGGTCCCGGGCGGTCCGGGCGGTCCCGGGCCGTCCAGGGCGGTCCGGGCGGTCCCGGGCGGTCCCGGGCGGTCCAGGGCGGTCCCGGGCGGTCCAGGGCGGTCCCGGGCGATCCCGGGCGGTCCCGGGCGGTCCTGGGCGGTCCCGGGCGGTCCCGGGCGGTCCCGGGCGGTCCCGGGCCGTCCAGGGCGGTCCGGGGCGGTCCCGGGCGGTCCCGGGCGGTCCAGGGCGGTCCCGGGCGGTCCAGGGCGGTCCCGGGCGATCCCGGGCGGTCCCGGGCGGTCCTGGGCGGTCCCGGGCGGTCCCGGGCGGTCCCGGGCGGTCCCGGGCGGTCCCGGGTGGTCCCGGGCGGTCCCTTGCGGTCCCGGGCGGTCTGGGGCGTTCCCGGGCGGTCCCGGGCGGTCCGGGGTGGTCCCGGGCCGTCGAGGGCGGTCCGGGGCGGTCCCGGGCGGTCCCGGGCGGTCCAGGGCGGTCCCGGGCGGTCCAGGGCGGTCCCGGGCGGTCCGGGGCGGTCCCGGGCAGTCCGGAGCGGTCCCGGGCGGTCCGGGGCGGTCCCGGGCGGTCCGAGGCGGTCCTGGGCGGTCCTGGGCGGTCCCAGGCGATCCCGGGCGGTCCCGGGCGGTCCGGAGCGGTCCCGGGCGGTCCGGGGCGGTCCCGGGCGGTCCGAGGCGGTCCTGGGCGGTCCTGGGCGGTCCCGGGCGATCCCGGGCGGTCCCGGGCGGTCCCGGGCGGTCCCGGGCGGTCCCGGGCGATCCCGGGAGTCGGGGCGGTCCCGGGCGGTCCGGGGCAGTCCTGGGCGGTCCGGGGCGGTCCCGGGCGGTCCCGGGCGGTCCCGGGCGATCCCGGGCAGTCCCGGGCGGTCCAGGGCGGTCCCGGGCGGTCGCGGGCGGTCCCGGGCGGTCCCGGGCGGTCCTGGGTGGTCCCGGGCGGTCCCGGGCGGTCGCGGGCGGTCCCGGGCGGTCTGGGGCGGTCCCGGGCGGTCCGCGGCGTTCCCAGGCGGTCCAGGGCGGTCCCGGGCGGTCCAGGCGGTCCCGGGCGGTCCCGGGCGGTCCCGGGCGGTCAACGGGCGGTCTGGGGGCGGTCCCGGGCGGTCCGGGGCGGTTCCCGGGCCGGTCCAGGGCGGTCCGGGGCGGTCTCGGGCGGTCCCGGGCGGTCCCGGGCGGTCCCGGGCGGTCCCGGGCGGTCCGGGGAGGTCCGGGGCGGTCCCGGGCGGTCCCGGGCAGTCCGGGGCGGTCCCGGGCGGTCCTGGGCGGTCCCGTGCGGTCCGTGGCGTTCCCGGGCGGTCCGGGGCAGTCCCGGGCGGTCCGGGGCGGTCCCGGGCGGTCCGGGGCGGTCCCGGGCGGTCCGGGGCAGTCCCGGGCGGTCCCGGGCGATCCCGGGCGGTCCCGGGCAGTCAAGGGCGGTCCCGGGCGGTCCCCGGGCGGTCCCGGGCGGTCCGGGGCGGCCCGGGCGGTCCGGGGCGGTCCCGGGCGGTCCGGGGCGGTCCCGGGCGGTTCCGGGCGGTCCCAGGCGGTCCCTGGTGGTCCTGGGCGGTCCCGGGCGGTCCCGGGCGGTCCCAGGCGGTCCCGAGCGGTCCCGGGCGGTCGCGGGCGGTCCCGGGCGGTCCCGGGCGGTCCAAGGCAGTCCCGGGCGGTCCCAGGCGATCCGGGGCGGTCCCGGGCGGTCCCGGGCGGTCCCGGGCGGTCCCGGGCGGACCCGGGCGGTCCCGGGCGGTCTCCTGGCGGTCTGGGGTGGTCCGGGGCGGTCCCGGGCAGTCCCAGGCGGTCCGGGGCGGTCCCGGGCGGTCCCGGGCGGTCCCGGGCGGTCCGGGGGGGTCCAGGGCGGTCCGGGGCGGTCCCGGGCGGTCCGGGGCGGTCCCAGGCGGTCCGGGGCGGTCCCGGGCGGTCCGGGGCGGTCCCGGGCGGTCCCGGGCGGTCCCGGGCGGTCCGGGGCGGTCCCGGGCGGTCCCGGGCGGTCCCGGGCGGTCCCGGGCGGTCCTGGGCGGTCCCGGGCGGTCCGGGCGGTCCCGGGCGGTCCAGGGCGGTCCCGGGCGGTCCGGGGCGGTCCCGGGCGGTCCCGTGCGGTCCGTGGCGTTCCCGGGCGGTCCGGGGCAGTCCCGGGCGGTCCGGGGCGGTCCCGGGCGGTCCGGGGCGGTCCCGGGCGGTCCGGGGCAGTCCCGGGCGGTCCCGGGCGATCCCGGGCGGTCCCGGGCAGTCAAGGGCGGTCCCGGGCGGTCCCGGGCGGTCCCGGGCGGTCCGGGGCGGTCCCGGGCGGTCCGGGGCGGTCCGGGCGGTCCGGGGCGGTCCCAGGCGGTTCCGGGCGGTCCCAGGCGGTCCCTGGTGGTCCCGGGCGGTCCCGGGCGGTCCCGGGCGGTCCCAGGCGGTCCCGAGCGGTCCCGGGCGGTCGCGGGCGGTCCCGGGCGGTCCCGGGCGGTCCAAGGCAGTCCCGGGCGGTCCCAGGCGATCCGGGGCGGTCCCGGGCGGTCCCGGGCGGTCCCGGGCGGTCCCGGGCGGACCCGGGCGGTCCCGGGCGGTCTCCTGGCGGTCCGGGGTAGTCCGGGGCGGTCCCGGGCGGTCCCAGGCGGTCCGGGGCGGTCCCGGGCGGTCCCGGGCGGTCCCGGGCGGTCCGGGGGGGTCCAGGGCGGTCCGGGGCGGTCCCGGGCGGGTCCGGGGCGGTCCCAGGCGGTCCGGGGCGGTCCCGGGCGGTCCGGGGCGGTCCCGGGCGGTCCCGGGCGGTCCCGGGCGGTCCGGGGCGGTCCGGGCGGTCCCGCGGGCGGTCCCGGGCGGTCCCGGGCGGTCCTGGGCGGTCCCGGGCGGTCCGGGGCGGTCCCGGCGGTCCAGGGCGGTCCCGGGCGGTCCGGGGCGGTCCCGGGCGGTCCGGGCGGTCCGGGGCGGTCCCGGGCGGTCCCGGGGCGGTCCGGGGCGGTCCGGGTGGTAACGGGCGGTCCCGGGCGGTCCGGTGCGGTCCCGGGCGGTCTCGGGCGGTCCCGGGCGGTCCGGGGCGGTCCCGACGGTCCGGGGCGGTCCAGGGCAGTCTGGGGCGGTCCCGGGCGGTCCGGGGCGGTCCTGGGCGGTCCGGGGCGGTCCCGGGTGGTCCGGGGTGGTCCCGGGCGGTCCGGGGCGGTCACGGGCGGTCCGAGGCTGTCTCGGGCGGTCCCGTGTGGTCCCGGGCGGTTCCAGACGGTCCGGACGGTCCCGGGCGGTCCCTGGCGTTCCAGGGCGGTCCCGGGCGTTCCAGGGCGGTCCCAGGCGGTCCCGGGCGGTCCCTGGCGTTCCAGGGCGGTCCCGGGCGGTCCAGGGCGGTCCCGGGCAGTATGGGCGGTCCCGGGCGGTCCGGGCCGGTCCCGGGCGGTCCGGGGCGGTCCCGGGTGGTCCGGGGTGGTCCTGGGCGTCCGGGGCGGTCACGGGCGGTCCGAGGCTGTCCCGGGCGGTCCCGTGTGGTCCCGGGCGGTCCCAGACGGTCCGGACGGTCCGGGCGGTCCCGGGCGGTCCCGGGCGGTCCCGGGCGGTCCGGGGCGGTCCCGGGCAGTCCCGGGCGGTCCCGGGCGGTCCCGGGCGGTCCGGGCGGTCCCGGGCGGTCCGGGCGGTCCCCGGCGGTCCGGGGCGGCCGGCTCCGGGCGGTCCGGGCGGTCCCGGGCGGTCCTGGGCGGTCCCGGGCGGTCCCGGGCGGTCCCGGGTGGTCCCGGGCGGTCCCGGGCGGTCCCGGGCGGTCTGGGGCGTTCCCGGGCGGTCCTGGGCAGTCCGGGGCGGTCCCGGGCCGTTCAGGGCTGTCCGGGGCGGTCCCGGGCGGTCCCAAGCGGTCCAGGGCGGTCCCGGGCGGTCCAGGGTGGTCCCGGGCGGTCCGGGGCGGTCCCGGGCATTCCGGAGTGGTCCCGGGCAGTCCGGGGCGGTCCCGGGCGGTCCGAGGCGGTCCTGGGCGGTCCTGGGCGGTCCCGGGCGATCCCGGGCGGTCCCGGGCGGTCCGGAGCGGTCCCGGGCGGTCCGGGGGCGGTCCCGGGTGGTCCGAGGCGGTCCTGGGCGGTTCTGGGCGGTCCCGGGCGATCCCGGGCGGTCCCGGGCGGTCCTGGGCGGTCCCGGGCGGTCCCGGGCGGTCCCGGGCGGTCCCGGGCGGTCCCGGGTGGTCCCGGGCGGTCCCTGGCGGTCCCGGGCGGTCTGGGGCGTTCCCGGGCGGTCCCGGGCGGTCCGGGGCGGTCCCGGGCCGTCGAGGGCGGTCCGGGGCGGTCCCGGGCGGTCCCGGGCGGTCCATGGCGGTCCCGGGCGGTCCGGGGCGGTCCCGGGCGGTCCGGGGCGGTCCCGGGCAGTCCGGAGCGGTCCCGGGCGGTCCGGGGCGGTCCCGGGCGGTCCGAGGCGGTCCTGGGCGGTCCTGGGCGGTCCCGGGCGATCCCGGGCGGTCCCGAGCGGTCCGGAGCGGTCCCGGGCGGTCCGGGGCGGTCCCGGGCGGTCCGAGGCGGTCCTGGGCGGTCCTGGGCGGTCCCGGGCGATCCCGGGCGGTCCCGGGCGGTCCCCGGGCGGGCCCGGGCGGTCCCGGGCGATCCCGGGAGGTCCGGGGCGGTCCCGGGCGGTCCGGGGCAGTCCCGGGCGGTCCGGGGCGGTCCCGGGCGGTCCCGGGCGATCCCGGGCAGTCCCGGGCGGTCCCGGGCGGTCCCGGGCGGTCGCGGGCGGTCCCGGGTATTCCCGGGCGGTCCCGGGCGGTCCGGGGCGGTCCTGGGCAGTCAAGGGCGGTCCCGGGCGGTCCGGGGTGGTCCCGGGTGGTCCGGGGCGGTCCCGGGCGATCCCGGGCGGTCCCGGGCCGTCCCGGGCGGTCCGGGCAGTCCCGGGCGGTCCCGGGTGGTCCCGGGCGGTCCCGGGCGGTCCCGGGCGGTCCGGGGCGGTCCCGGGCGGTCCGGGCGGTCCCGGGCGGTCCCGGGTATTCCCGGGCGGTCCCGGGCGGTCCGGGGCGGTCCTGGGCAGTCAAGGCGGTCCCGGGCGGTCCGGGGCGGTCCCGGGCGGTCCGAGGCGGTCCTGGGCGGTCCTGGGCGGTCCCGGGCGATCCCGGGCGGTCCCGGGCGGTCCCGGGCGGTCCCGGGCGGTCCCGGGCGGTCCCGGGCGGTCCCTGGCAGTCCCGGGCGGTCTGGGGCGTTCCCGGGCGGTCCCGGGCGGTCCGGGGCGGTCCCGGGCCGTCCAGGGCGGTCCGGGGCGGTCCCGGGCGGTCCCGGGCGGTCCAGGGCGGTCCCGGGCGGTCCAGGGCGGTCCCGGGCGATCCCGGGCGGTCCCGGGCGGTCCTGGGCGGTCCCGGGCGGTCCCGGGCGGTCCCGGGCGGTCCCAGGCGGTCCCGGGTGGTCCCGGGCGGTCCCTTGCGGTCCCGGGCGGTCTGGGGCGTTCCCGGGCGGTCCCGGGCGGTCCGGGGCGGTCCCGGGCAGTCCGGGGCGGTCCCGGGCGGTCCTGGGCGGTCCCGTGCGGGTCCGGGGCCTTCCCGGGCGGTCTGGGGCAGTCCCGGGCGGTCCGGGGCGGTCCCGGGCGGTCCGGGGCGGTCCCGGGCGGTCCGGGGCAGTCCCGGGCGGTCCCGGCCGGTCCCGGGCGATCCCGGGCGGTCCCGGGCAGTCAAGGGCGGTCCCGGGCGGTCCCGGGCGGTCCCGGGCGGTCCGGGGCGGTCCCGGGCGGTCCGGGCGGTCCCGGGCGATCCCGGGCGGTCCGGGCGGTCCTGGGCGGTCCCGGGCGGTCCCGGGCGGTCCCGGGCGGTCCCGGGCGGTCCCGGGTGGTCCCGGGCGGTCTCTTGCGGTCCCGGGCGGTCTGGGGCGTTCCCGGGCGGTCCCGGGCGGTCCGGGGCGGTCCCGGGCAGTCCGGGGCGGTCCCGGGCGGTCCTGGGCGGTCCCGTGCGGTCCGGGGCCTTCCCGGGCGGTCTGGGCAGTCCCGGGCGGTCCGGGGCGGTCCCGGGCGGTCCGGGGCGGTCCCGGGCGGTCCGGGGCAGTCCCGGGCGGTCCCGGCCGGTCCCGGGCGATCCCGGGCGGTCCCGGGCAGTCAAGGGCGGTCCCGGGCGGTCCCGGGCGGTCCTGGGCGGTCCGGGGCGGTCCCGGGCGGTCCGGGGCGGTCCCGGGCCGGTCCGGGGCGGTCCCGGGCGGTTCCGGGCGGTCCCAGGCGGTCCCCGGTGGTCCCGGGCGGTCCCGGGCGGTCCCGGGCGGTCCAGGCGGTCCCGAGCGGTCCCGGGCGGTCGCGGGCGGTCCCGGGCGGTTCCGGGCGGTCCAGGGCAGTCCCGGGCGGTCCCAGGCGATCCGGGGCGGTCCCGGGCGGTCTCGGGCGGTCCCGGGCGGTCCCGGGCGGACCCGGGCGGTCCGGGGCGGTCCCAGGCGGTCCGGGGCGGTCCCGGGCGGTCCGGGGCGGTCCCGGGCGGTCCGGGTTGGTCCGGGGCGGTCCCGGGCGGTCCCAGGCGGTCCGGGGCGGTCCCGGGCGGTCCCGGGCGGTCCCGGGCGGTCCGGGGGGTCCAGGGCGGTCCGGGGCGGTCCCGGGCGGTCCGGGGCGGTCCCAGGCGGTCCGGGGCGGTCCCGGGCGGTCCGGGGCGGTCCCGGGCGGTCCGGGGTGGTCCCGGGCGGTCCGGGGCGGTCCCGGGCGGTCTGTGGCGGTCCCGGGCGGTCCGGGGCGGTCCCGGGCGGTCCCGTGCGGTCCCGGGCGGTCCCGGACGGTCCGGACGGTTGCGGGTGATCCGGGCGGTCCCGGGCAGTCCCGGGCGATCCCGGGCGGTCCCGGGCGTTCCAGGGCGGTCCCGGGCGGTCCCGGGCGGTCCCGGGCGGTCCCGGGCGGTCCCGGCCGGTCCCGGGCGGTTCCGGGCAGTCCGGGGTGGTCCCGAGCGGTCCCGGGCGGTCCCAGGCGGTCCGGGGCGGTCCCGGGCGGTCCCGGGCGGTCCCGGGCGGTCCGGGGGGGTCCAGGGCGGTCCGGGGTGGTCCCGGGCGGTCCGGGGCGGTCCCAGGCGGTCCGGGGCGATCCCGGGCGGTCCGGGGCGGTCCCGGGCGGTCCGGGCGGTCCCGGGCGGTCCGGGGCGGTCCCGGGCGGTCCCGGGCGGTCCCGGGCGGTCCCCGGGCGGTCTGGGCGGTCCCGGGCGGTCCGGGGCGGTCCCGGGCGGTCCGGGGCGGTCCCGGGCGGTCCGGGGCGGTCCCGGGCGGCCCGGGCGGTCCGGGGCGGTCCCGGGCGGTCCCGGGCGGTCCGGGGCGGTCCGGGTGGTAACGGGCGGTCCCGGGCGGTCCGGTGCGGTCCCGGGCGGTCTCGGGCGGTCCCGGGCGGTCCGGGGCGGTCCCGGACGGTCCGGGGCGGTCCCGGGCAGTCTGGGGCAGTCCCGGGCGGTCCGGGGCGGTCCTGGGCGGTCCGGGGCGGTCCCGGGTGGTCCGGGGTGGTCCCGGGCGGTCCGGGGCGGTCACGGGCGGTCCGAGGCTGTCTCGGGCGGTCCCGTGTGGTCCCGGGCGGTTCCAGACGGTCCGGACGGTCCCGGGCGGTCCCTGGCGTTCCAGGGCGGTCCCGGGCGTTCCAGGGCGGTCCCAGGCGGTCCCGGGCGGTCCCTGGCGTTCCAGGGCGGTCCCGGGCGGTCCAGGGCGGTCCCGGGCAGTCTGGGGCGGTCCCGGGCGGTCCGGGCCGGTCCCGGGCGGTCCGGGGCGGTCCCGGGTGGTCCGGGGTGGTCCCGGGCGGTCCGGGGCGGTCACGGGCGGTCCGAGGCTGTCCCGGGCGGTCCCGTGTGGTCCCGGGCGGTCCCAGACGGTCCGGACGGTCCCAGGCGGTCCCGGGCGGTCCCGGGCGGTCCCGGGCGGTCCGGGGCGGTCCCGGGCAGTCCCGGGCGGTCCCGGGCGGTCCCGGGCGGTCCTGGGCGGTCCCGGCGGTCCGGGGCGGTCCCTGGCGGTCCGGGGCGGTCCCTGGCGGTCCGGGGCGGTCCCGGGCGGTCCTGGGCGGTCCCGGGCGGTCCTGGGCGGTCCCGGGTGGTCCCGGGCGGTCCCGGGCGGTCCCGGGCGGTCTGGGCGTTCCCGGGCGGTCCTGGGCAGTCCGGGGCGGTCCCGGGCCGTCCAGGGCTGTCCGGGGCGGTCCCGGGCGGTCCCAGGCGGTCCAGGGCGGTCCCGGGCGGTCCAGGGTGGTCCCGGGCGGTCCGGGGCGGTCCCGGGCATTCCGGAGCGGTCCCGGGCGGTCCGGGGCGGTCCCGGGCGGTCCGAGGCGGTCCTGGGCGGTCCTGGGCGGTCCCGGGCGATCCCGGGCGGTCCCGGGCGGTCCGGAGCGGTCCCGGGCGGTCCGGGGCGGTCCCGGGCGGTCCGAGGCGGTCCTGGGCGGTCCTGGGCGGTCCCGGGCGATCCCGGGCGGTCCCGGGCGTCCTGGGCGGTCCCGGCGGTCCCGGGCGGTCCCGGCGGTCCCGGGCGGTCCGGGTGGTCCCGGGCGGTCCCTGGCGGTCCCGGGCGGTCTGGGGCGTTCCCGGGCGGTCCCGGCGGTCCGGGGCGGTCCCGGGCCGTCGAGGGCGGTCCGGGCGGTCCCGGGCGGTCCCGGGCGGTCCAGGGCGGTCCCGGGCGGTCCGGGGCGGTCCCGGGCGGTCCGGGGCGGTCCCGGGCAGTCCGGAGCGGTCCCGGGCGGTCCGGGGCGGTCCCGGGCGGTCCGAGGCGGTCCTGGGCAGTCCTGGGCGGTCCCGGGCGATCCCGGGCGGTCCCGAGCGGTCCGGAGCGGTCCCGGGCGGTCCGGGGCGGTCCCGGGCGGTCCGAGGCGGTCCTGGGCGGTCCTGGGCGGTCCCGGGCGATCCCGGGCGGTCCCGGGCGGTCCGGGCGGTCCCGGGCGGTCCCGGGCGATCCGGGAGGTCCGGGGCGGTCCCGGGCGGTCCGGGGCAGTCCCGGGCGTCCGGGGCGGTCCCGGGCGGTCCCGGGCGATCCCGGGCAGTCCCGGGCGGTCCCGGGCGGTCCCGGGCGGTCGCGGGCAATCCCGGGTATTCCCGGGCGGTCCCGGGCGGTCCGGGGCGGTCCTGGGCAGTCAAGGGCGGTCCCGGGCGGTCCGGGGTGGTCCGGGTGGTCCGGGGCGGTCCCGGGCGATCCCGGGCGGTCCGGGCCGTCCGGGCGGTCCGGGGCAGTCCCGGGCGGTCCCGGGTGGTCCCGGGCGGTCCCGGGCGGTCCCGGGCGGTCCGGGCGGTCCCGGGCGGTCCCGGCGGTCCCGGGCGGTCCCGGGTATTTCCGGGCGGTCCCGGGCGGTCCGAGGCGGTCCTGGGCGGTCCTGGGCGGTCCCGGGCGGTCCCGGGCGGTCCCGGGCGGTCCCGGGCGGTCCCGGGCGGTCCCGGGCGGTCCCTGGCGGTCCCGGGCGGTCTGGGGCGTTCCCGGGCGGTCCCGGGCGGTCCGGGGCGGTCCCGGGCCGTCCAGGGCGGTCCGGGGCGGTCCCGGGCGGTCCCGGGCGGTCCAGGGCGGTCCCGGGCGGTCCAGGGCGGTCCCGGGCGATCCCGGGCGGTCCCGGGCGGTCCTGGGCGGTCCCGGGCGGTCCCGGGCGGTCCCGGGCGGTCCCGGGCGGTCCCGGGTGGTCCCGGGCAGTCCCTTGCGGTCCCGGGCGGTCTGGGGCGTTCCCGGGCGGTCCCGGGCGGTCGGGGCGGTCCCGGGCAGTCCGGGGCGGTCCCGGGCGGTCCTGGGCGGTCCCGTGCGGTCCGGGGCCTTCCCGGGCGATCTGGTGCAGTCCCGGGCGGTCCGGGGCGGTCCCGGGCGGTCCGGGGCGGTCCCGGGCGGTCCGGGGCAGTCCCGGGCGGTCCCGGCCGGTCCCGGGCGATCCCGGGCGGTCCCGGGCAGTCAAGGGCGGTCCCGGGCGGTCCCGGGCGGTCCCGGGCGGTCCGGGGCGGTCCCGGGCGGTCCGGGGCGGTCCCGGGCGGTCCGGGGCGGTCCCGGGCGGTTCCGGGCGGTCCCAGGCGGTCCCCGGTGGTCCCGGGCGGTCCCGGGCGGTCCCGGGCCGGTCCCAGGCGGTCCCGAGCGGTTCCGGGCGGGTCGCGGGCGGTCCCGGGCGGTCCCCGGGCGGTCCAGGGGCAGTCCCGGGCGGTCCCAGGCGATCCGGGGCGGTTCCCGGGCGGTCTCGGGCGGTCCCGGGCGGTCCCGGGCGGACCCGGGCGGTCCGGGGCGGTCCCAGGCGGTCCGGGGCGGTCCCGGGCGGTCCGGGGCGGTCCCGGGCGGTCCGGGTGGTCCGGGGCGGTCCCGGGCGGTCCCAGGCGGTCCGGGGCGGTCCCGGGCGGTCCCGGGCGGTCCCGGGCGGTCCGGGGGGGTCCAGGGCGGTCCGGGGCGGTCCCGGGCGGTCCGGGGCGGTCCCAGGCGGTCCGGGGCGGTCCCGGGCGGTCCGGGGCGGTCCCGGGCGGTCCGGGGTGGTCCCGGGCGGTCCGGGGCGGTCCAGGGCGGTCTGTGGCGGTCCCGGGCGGTCCGGGGCGGTCCCGGGCGGTCCCGTGCGGTCCCGGGCGGTCCCGGACGGTCCGGACGGTTGCGGGTGATCCCGGCGGTCCCGGGCGGTCCCGGGCGATCCCGGGCGGTCCCGGGTGTTCCAGGGCGGTCCGGGCGGTCCCGGGCGGTCCCGGGCGGTCCCGGGCGGTCCCGGCCGGTCCCGGGCGGTTCCGGGCAGTCCGGGGTGGTCCCGAGCGGTCCGGGGCGGTCCCGGGCGGTCCGGGGCGGTCCCGGGCGTTCCCGGGCGGTCCCGGGCGGTCCGGGGCGGTCCCGGGCGGTCCCGGGCGGTCCCGGGGGTCCCGGGCGGTCCCGGGCGGTCCAGGGCGGTCTCCTGGCAGTCCGGGGTGGTCCGGGGCGGTCCCGGGCGGTCCGGGGCGGTCCCGGGCGGTCCGAGGCGGTCCTGGGCGGTCCTGGGCGGTCCCGGGCGATCCCGGGCGGTCCCGGGCGGTCCGGGCGGTCCCGGGCGGTCCCGGGCGGTCCCGGGCGGTCCCTGGCGGTCCCGGGCGGTCTGGGGCGTTCCCGGGCGGTCCCGGGCGGTCCGGGGCGGTCCCGGGCCGTCCAGGGCGGTCCGGGGCGGTCCCGGGCGGTCCCGGGCGGTCCAGGGCGGTCCCGGGCGGTCCAGGGCGGTCCCGGGCGATCCCGGGCGGTCCCGGGCGGTCCTGGGCGGTCCCGGGCGGTCCCGGGCGGTCCCGGGCGGTCCCGGGCGGTCCCGGGTGGTCCCGGGCGGTCCCTTGCGGTCCCGGGCGGTCTGGGGCGTTCCCGGGCGGTCCCGGGCGGTCCGGGGCGGTCCCGGGCAGTCCGGGGCGGTCCCGGGCGGTCCTGGGCGGTCCCGTGCGGTCCGGGGCGTTCCCGGGCGGTCCGGGGCAGTCCCGGGCGGTCCGGGGCGGTCCCGGGCGGTCCGGGGCGGTCCCGGGCGGTCCGGGGCAGTCCCGGGCGGTCCCGGCCGGTCCCGGGCGATCCCGGGCGGTCCCGGGCAGTCAAGGGCGGTCCCGGGCGGTCCCGGGCGGTCCCGGGCGGTCCGGGGCGGTCCCGGGCGGTCCGGGGCGGTCCCGGGCGGTCCGGGGCGGTCCCGGGCGGTTCCGGGCGGTCCCAGGCGGTCCCCGGTGGTCCCGGGCGGTCCCGGGCGGTCCCGGGCGGTCCCAGGCGGTCCCGAGCGGTCCCGGGCGGTCGCGGGCGGTCCCGGGCGGTCCCGGGCGGTCCAGGGCAGTCCCGGGCAGTCCCAGGCGATCCGGGGCGGTCCCGGGCGGTCTCGGGCGGTCCCGGGCGGTCCCGGGCGGACCCGGGCGGTCCCGGGCGGTCTCCTGGCGGTCCGGGGTGGTCCGGGGCGGTCCCGGGCGGTCCCAGGCGGTCCGGGGCGGTCCCGGGCGGTCCCGGGCGGTCCCGGGCGGTCCGGGGGGGTCCAGGGCGGTCCGGGGCGGTCCCGGGCGGTCCGGGGCGGTCCCAGGCGGGTCCGGGGCGGTCCCGGGCGGTCCGGGGCGGTCCCGGGCGGTCCGGGGTGGTCCCGGGCGGTCCGGGGCGGTCCCGGGCGGTCTGTGGCGGTCCCGGGCGGTCCGGGGCGGTCCCGGGCGGTCCCGTGCGGTCCCGGGCGGTCCCGGACGGTCCGGACGGTTGCGGGTGATCCCGGGCGGTCCCGGGCGGTCCCGGGCGGTCCCGGGCGTTCCCGGGCGGTCCCGGGCGTTCCAGGGCGGTCCCGGGCGGTCCCGGGCGGTCCCGGGCGGTCCCGGGCGGTCCCGGCCGGTCCCGGGCGGTCCGGGCAGTCCGGGGTGGTCCGAGCGGTCCGGGGCGGTCCGGGCGGTCCGGGGCGGTCCCGGGCGGTTCCGGGCGGTCCCGGGCGGTCCGGGGCGGTCCCGGTCGGTCCCGGGCGGTCCCGGGCGGTCCCGGGCGGTCCCGGGCGGTCCAGGGCGGTCTCCTGGCAGTCCCGGGTGGTCCGGGGCGGTCCCGGGCGGTCCCTTGCGGTCCGGGGCGATCCCGGGCGGTCCGGGGCGGTCCCGGGCGGTCCGAGGCGGTCCCGGCGGTCCCGGGCGGTCCGGGGCGGTCCCGGGCGGTCCCGGGCGGTCCCGGGCGGTCCCGGGCGGTCCTGGGCGGTCCGGGGAGGTCCGGGGCAGTCCCGGGCGGTCCCGGGCGGTCCCGGGCGGTCCCGGGCGGTCCGGGGCGGTCCCGGGCGGTCCGTGGCGGTCCCGGGCGTCCGGTGCAGTCCCGGGCGGTCCCGGGCGGTCGCGGGCGGTCCCGGGCGGTCTGGGGCGGTCCCGGGCGGTCCGCGGCGTTCCCAGGCGGTCCAGGGCAGTCCCGGGCGGTCCAGGGCGGTCCCGGGCGGTCCCGGGCGGTCCCGGGCGGTCCTGGGCGGTCACGGGCGGTCTGGGGCGGTCCCGGGCGGTCCGGGGCGGTCCCGGGCGGTCCCGGGCGGTCCGGGGCGGTCTCGGGCGGTCCCGGGCGGTCCCAGGCGGTCCCGGGCGGTCCCGGGCGGTCCCGGGCGGTCCCGGGCGGTCCCGGGCGGTCCGGGGAGGTCCGGGCCGGTCCCGGGCGGTCCCGGGCAGTCCGGGGCGGTCCCGGGCGGTCCTGGGCGGTCCCGGGCGGTCCGGGGCGTTCCCGGGCGGTCCGGGGCAGTCCCGGGCGGTCCGGGGCGGTCCCATGCGGTCCGGGGCGGTCCCGGGGCGGTCCGGGGCAGTCCCGGGCGGTCCGGCCGGTCCCGGGCGATCCCGGGCGGTCCCGGGCAGTCAAGGGCGGTCCTGGGCGGTCCCGGGCGGTCCCGGGTGGTCCGGGGCGGTCCCGGGCGGTCCGGGGCGGTCCCGGACGGTCCGGGGCGGTCCCGGGCGGTTCCGGGCGGTCCCAGGCGGTCCCCGGTGGTCCCGGGCGGTCCCGGGCGGTCCCGGGCGGTCCCAGGCGGTCCCGGGTGGTCCCGGGCGGTCGCGGGCGGTCCCGGGCGGTCCCGGGCGGTCCAGGGCGGTTCCGGGCGGTCCCAGGCGATCCGGGGCGGTCCCAGGCGGTCCCGGGCGGTCCCGGGCGGTCCCGGGCGAACCCGGGCGGTCCCGGGCGGTCTCCTGGCGGTCCGGGGTGGTCCGGGGCGGTACCGGGCGGTCCCAGGCGGTCCGGGGCGGTCCCGGGTGGCCCCGGGCGGTCCCGGGCGGTCCGGGGCGGTCCAGGGCGGTCCGGGGCGGTCCCGGGCGGTCCGGGGCGGTCCAGGCGGTCCGGGGCGGTCCCGGGCGGTCCGGGGCGGTCCCGGGCAGTCTCGGGAGGTCCCGGGCGGTCCGGGGCGGTCCCGGGCGGTCTGTGGCGGTCCCCGGGCGGTCCGGGGCGGTCCCCGGGCGGTCCCGTGCGGTCCTGGGCGGTCCCGGACGGTCCGGACGGTTCCGGGTGGTCCCGGGCGGTCGCGGGCGGTCCCGGGCGATCCCGGGCGGTCCCGGGCGTTCCAGGGCGGTCCCGGGCGGTCCCGGGCGGTCCCGGGCAGTCCCGGGCGGTCCCGGCCGGTCCTGGGCGGTTCCGGGCAGTCCGGGGTGGTCCGAGCAGTCCGGGGCGGTCCCGGGCGGTCCGGGGCGGTCCCGGGCGGTCCCGGGCGGTCCCGGGCGGTCCGGGGCGGTCCCGGGCGGTCCCGGGTGGTCCCGGGCGGTCCCGGGCGGTCCCGGGCGGTCCAGGGCGGTCTCCTGGCAGTCCGGGGTGGTCCGGGGCGGTCCCGGGCGGTTCCTTTGCGGTCCGGGGCGATCCCGGGCGGTCCGGGCGGTCCCGGGCGGTCCGAGGCGGTCCCGGGCGGTCCCGGGCGGTCCGGGGCGGTCCCGGGCGGTCCCGGGCGGTCCCGGGCGGTCCCGGGCGGTCCCGGGCGGTCCGGGGAGGTCCGGGGCAGTCCCGGGCGGTCCCGGGCGGTCCCGGGCGGTCCCGGGCGGTCCGTGGCGGTCCCGGGCGGTCCGGTGCAGTCCCGGGCGGTCCCGGGCGGTCCGGGGCGGTCCCGGGCGGTCCCGGGCGGTCCCGGGCGGTCCCGGGCGGTCCCGGGCGGTCCCAGGCGGTCCCGGGTGGTCCCGGGCGGTCGCGGGCGGTCCCGGGCGGTCCCGGGCGGTCCAGGGCGGTTCCGGGCGGTCCCAGGCGATCCGGGGCGGTCCCAGGCGGTCCCGGGCGGTCCCGGGCGGTCCCGGGCGGACCCGGGCGGTCCCGGGCGGTCTCCTGGCGGTCCGGGGTGGTCCGGGGCGGTACCGGGCGGTCCCAGGCGGTCCGGGGCGGTCCCGGGTGGTCCCGGGCGGTCCCGGGCGGTCCGGGGCGGTCCAGGGCGGTCCGGGGCGGTCCCAGGCGGTCCGGGGCGGTCCCAGGCGGTCCGGGGCGGTCCCGGGCGGTCCGGGGCGGTCCCGGGCAGTCTCGGGAGGTCCCGGGCGGTCCCGGGGCGGTCCCGGGCGGTCTGTGGCGGCCCGGGCGGTCCGGGGCGGTCCCGGGCGGTCCCGTGCGGTCCTGGCGGTCCCGGACGGTCCGGACGGTTCCGGGTGGTCCCGGGCGGTCGCGGGCGGTCCCGGGCGATCCCGGGCGGTCCCGGGCGTTCCAGGGCGGTCCCGGGGCGGTCCCGGGCGGTCCCGGGCAGTCCCGGGCGGTCCCGGCCGGTCTGGGCGGTTTCCGGGCAGTCCGGGGTGGTCCCGAGCAATCCGGGGCGGTCCCGGGCGGTCGGGGCGGTCCCGGGCGGTCCCGGGCGGTCCCGGGCGGTCCGGGGCGGTCCCCGGGCGGTCCCGGGCGGTCCCGGGCGGTACCCGGGCGGTCCCGGGCGGTCCAGGGCGGTCTCCTGGCAGTCCGGGTGGTCCGGGGCGGTCCCGGGCGGTTCCTTGCGGTCCGGGGCGATCCCGGGCGGTCCAGGGCGGTCCCGGGCGGTCCGAGGCGGTCCCGGGCGGTCCCGGGCGGTCCGGGGCGGTCCCGGGCGGTCCCGGGCGGTCCCGGGCGGTCCCGGGCCGGCGTCCGCGTCCGGGGAGGTCCGGGGCAGTCCCGGGCGGTCCCGGGCGGTCCCGGGCGGTCCGGGCGGTCCGTGGCGGTCCGGGCGGTCCGGTGCAGTCCCGGGCGGTCCCGGGCGGTCCGGGGCGGTCCCGGGCGGTCCCGGGCGGTCCCGGGCGGTCCCGGGCGGTCCCGGGCGGTCCCAGGCGGTCCCGGGTGGTCCCGGGCGGTCGCGGGCGGTCCCGGGCGGTCCCGGGCGGTCCAGGGCGGTTCCGGGCGGTCCCAGGCGATCCGGGGCGGTCCAGGCGGTCCCGGGCGGTCCCGGGCGGTCCCGGGCGGACCCGGGCGGTCCCGGGCGGTCTCCTGGCGGTCCCGGGGTGGTCCGGGGCGGTACCGGGCGGTCCCAGGCGGTCCGGGGCGGCCCGGGTGGTCCGGGCGGTCCGGGCGGTCCGGGGCGGTCCAGGGGCGGTCCGGGGCGGTCCCGGGGGGTCCGGGGCGGTCCCAGGCGGTCCGGGGCGGTCCCGGGCGGTCCGGGGCGGTCCCGGGCAGTCTCGGGAGGTCCCGGGCGGTCCGGGGCGGTCCCGGGCGGTCTGTGGCGGTCCCGGGCGGTCCGGGGCGGCCCGGCGGTCCCGTGCGGTCCTGGGCGGTCCCGGACGGTCCGGACGGTTCCGGGTGGTCCCGGGCGGTCGCGGGCGGTCCCGGGCGATCCCGGGCGGTCCCGGGCGTTCCGGGCGGTCCCGGGCGGTCCCGGGCGTCCCGGCAGTCCCGGGCGGTCCCGGCCGGTCCTGGGCGGTTCCGGGCAGTCCGGGGTGGTCCCGAGCAGTCCGGGGCGGTCCCGGGCGGTCCGGGCGGTCCCGGGCGGTCCCGGGCGGTCCCCGGGCGGTCCGGGGCGGTCCCGGGCGGTCCCGGGCGGTCCCGGGCGGTCCCGGGCGGTCCCGGGCGGTCCAGGGCGGTCTCCTGGCAGTCCGGGTGGTCCGGGGCGGTCCCGGCGGTTCCTTGCGGTCCGGGGCGATCCCGGGCGGTCCGGGGCGGTCCCGGGCGGTCCGAGGCGGTCCCGGGCGGTCCCCGGGCGGTCCGGGGCGGTCCCGGGCGGTCCCGGGCGGTCCCGGGCGGTCCCGGGCGGTCCCGGGCGGTCCGGGGAGGTCCGGGGCAGTCCCGGGCGGTCCCGGGCGGTCCCGGGCGGTCCCGGGCGGTCCGTGGCGGTCCCGGGCGGGCCGGTGCAGTCCCGGGCGGTCCCGGGCGGTCCGGGCGGTCCCGGGCGGTCCCGGCGGTCCCGGGCGGTCCCGGGCGGTCCCGGGCGGTCCCAGGCGGTCCCGGGTGGTCCCGGGCGGTCGCGGGGCGGTCCCGGGCGGTCCCGGCGGTCCAGGGCGGTTCCGGCGGTCCCAGGCGATCCCGGGGCGGTCCCAGGCTGGTCCCGGGCGGTCCCGGGCGGTCCCCGGGCGGACCCGGGCTGGTCCCCCGGGCGGTCCCGGGCGGTCTCCTGGCGGTCCGGGGTGGTCCGGGGCGGTACCGGGCGGTCCCAGGCGGTCCGGGGCGGTCCCGGGTGGTCCCGGGCGGTCCCCGGGCGGTCCGGGGCGGTCCAGGGCGGTCCGGGGCGGTCCCGGGCGGTCCGGGGCGGTCCCAGGCGGTCCGGGGCGGTCCCGGGCGGTCCGGGGCGGTCCCGGGCAGTCTCGGGAGGTCGCGGGCGGTCCGGGGCGGTCCCGGGCGGTCTGTGGCGGTCCTGGGCGGTCCGGGGCGGTCCCGGGCGGTCCCGTGCGGTCCTGGGCGGTCCCGGACGGTCCGGACGGTTCCGGGTGGTCCCGGGCGGTCGCGGGCGGTCCCGGGCGATCCCGGGCGGTCCCGGGCGTTCCAGGGCGGTCCCGGGCGGTCCCGGGCGGTCCCGGGCAGTCCCGGGCGGTCCCGGCCGGTCCTGGGCGGTTCCGGGCAGTCCGGGGTGGTCCCGAGCAGTCCGGGGCGGTCCCGGGCGGTCCGGGGCGGTCCCGGGCGGTCCCGGGCGGTCCCGGGCGGTCCGGGGCGGTCCCGGGCGGTCCCGGGCGGTCCCGGGCGGTCCCGGGCGGTCCCGGGCGGTCCAGGGCGGTCTCCTGGCAGTCCGGGGTGGTCCGGGGCGGTCCCGGGCGGTTCCTTGCGGTCCGGGGCGATCCCGGGCGGTCCGGGGCGGTCCCGGGCGGTCCGAGGCGGTCCCGGGCGGTCCCGGGCGGTCCGGGGCGGTCCCGGGCGGTCCCGGCGGTCCCGGGCGGTCCCGGGCGGTCCCGGGCGGTCCGGGGAGGTCCGGGGCAGTCCCGGGCGGTCCCGGGCGGTCCCGGGCGGTCCCGGGCGGTCCGTGGCGGTCCCGGGCGGTCCGGTGCAGTCCCGGGCGGTCCCGGGCGGTCCGGGGCGGTCCCGGGCGGTCCCGGGCGGTCCCGGGCGGTCCCGGGCGGTCCCGGGCGGTCCGGGGAGGTCCGGGGCGGTCCCGGGCGGTCCCGGGCGGTCCGGGGCAGTCCCGGGCGGTCCCGGGCGGTCCCGGGTGTCCGGGGCGGTCCCGGGCGGTCCTGGGCGGTCCCGGGCGGTCCGGGGCGTTCCCGGGCGGTCCCGGGCGGTCCCGGGCGGTCCCGGCCGGTCCCGGGCGGTTCCGGGCAGTCCGGTGTGTCCTGAGCGGTCCGGGGCGGTCCCGGGCGGTCCGGGGCGGTCCCGGGCGGTCCCGGGCGGTCCCGGGCGGTCCGGGGCGGTCCTGGGCGGTCCCGGGCGGTCCCGGGCGGTCCCGGGCGGTCCCGGGCGGTCCAGGGGCGGTCTCCTGGCAGTCCGGGGTGGTCCGGGGCGGTCCCGGGCGGTCCCTTGCGGTCCGGGGTGATCCCGGGCGGTCCGGGGCGGTCCCGGGCGGTCCGAGGCGGTCCCGGGCGGTCCCGGGCGGTCCGGGGCGGTCCCGGGCGGTCCCGGGCGGTCCCGGGCGGTCCCGGGCGGTCCCGGGCGGTCCGGGAAGGTCCGGGGCAGTCCCGGGCGGTCCCGGGCGGTCCCGGGCGGTCCCGGGCGGTCCAGGGCGGTCCCGGGCGGTCCGTGGCGGTCCCGGGCGGTCCGGTGCAGTCCCGGGCGGTCCCGGGCGGTCCGGGGCGGTCCCGGCGGGTCCCGGGCAGTCCCGGGCGGTCCCGGGGCGGTCCCGGGCGGTCCGGGGCGGTCCCGGGCGGTCCGGTGCGGTCCCGGGCGGTTCCGGGCAGTCCCAGGCGGTCCCCGGTGGTCCCGGGCGATCCCGGGCGGTCCCGGGCGGTCCCAGGTGGTCCCGGGCGGTCCCGGGCGGTCGCGGGTGGTCCCGGGCGGTCCCGGGCGGTCCGGGGCGGTCCCGGGCGGTCCCAGGCGATCCGGGGCGGTCCCGGGCGGTCCCGGGTGGTCCCGGGCGGTCCCGGGCGGTCCTGGGCGGTCCCGGGCGGTCTCCTGGCGGTCCGGGGTGGTCCGGGGCGGTCCCGGGCGGTCCCAGGCGGTCCGGGGCGGTCCCGGGCGGTCCCGGGCGGTCCCGGGACCGCCCCGGACCGCCCTGGACCGCCCGGGACCGCCCCAGACCGCCCGGGACCGCCCGGGACCGCCTGGGACCACCCGGGACCGCCCGGGACCGCCCGGGACCGCCTGGGACCGCCCATGACCGCCCGGGACCACCCGGGACCGCCCGGGACCGCCCCGGACCGCCCGGGACCGCCCAGGCGCGCCCGTGACCGCCCAGGACCGCCAAGGGCCGCCCGGGACCGCCCGGCCGCCGGACCGCCCGCGGGACCGCCCCGGGACCGCCCGGGACCACCCGGGACCGCCCGGGACGGCCCGGGACTGCCCGGGACCGCCTGGGACCGCCCGGGACCGCCCCGGACCGCCAAGGACCGCCCGGGACCGCCCGGGACCGCACGGAACCGCCCGGGACCGCCCTGGACCGCCCCGGACCGCCCGGGACTGCCCCGGACCACCCGGGACCGCCCGGGACCGCCTCGGACCGCCCGGGACCGCCCGGGACCGCCCGGGACCGCCCTGGACCGCCAGGGACCGCCCTGGAACGCCCGGGACCGCCTGGGACCGCCCGGGACCGCCCGAGACCGCCCGGGACCACCCGGGACCGTATGGACCGTCTGGGACCGCCCGGGATCACACGGGACCGCCCGGGACCGCCCCGGACCGCCAGGGACCGCCCTGGACCGCCCGGGACCACCCCGGACCGCCCGGGACCGCCCCGGACCGCCCGGGACCGCCCCAGACCGCCCGGGACCGCCCCAGACTGCCCGGGACCGCCCCGGACCGCCGAGGACCGCCCCGGACCACCCGGGACCGCCCGGGACCGCCCAGGACCGCCCCGGACCGCCCGGGACCGCCCGGTACCGCCCTGGACCACCCCGGACCGCCCGGGACCGCCCAGGACCGCCCGGGACCGCCCGGGACCGCCCGGGACCATCCGGGACCGCCCGGGACCGCCCGGGACCGCCCCAGACCGCCCGGGACCGCCTGGGACCGCCCACGACCGCCCGGGACCGCCCGGGACCGCCCGGGATCGCCCGGGACCGCCCGGGACCGCCCAGGACCGCCCCGGACCGCCAGGGACCGCCCGGGACCGCCCCGGGCCGCCCGGGACCGCCCGGGACCGCCCGCGACCGCCCGGGACCGCCCGGGACCGCCCGGGATCGCCCGGGACCGCCCGGGACCGCCCGGGACCGCCCCGGACCGCCCGGGACCGCCTCGGACCGCCCGGGACCGCCCCGGACCTCCCGGGACTGCCCGGGACCGCCCGGGCCCGCCCGGGACCGCCCGGGACCGCCCGGGATCGCCCGGGACCGCCCGGCACCGCCCAGGACTGCCCCGGACCGGCCGGGACCGCACCGGACCGCCCGGGACCGCCCCGGACCGCCCGGGACCGCCCCGGACCGCCCGGGACCGCCCCGGACCGCCCGGGACCGCCCCGGACCGCCCAGGACCGCCCGGGACCGCCCCAGACCGCCCTGGAACGCCCGGGACTGCCCGGGACCGGCCGGGACCGCCCGATACCGCCCGGGACCGCCCGGGACCACCCGGGACCGCCCGGCACCGCCCGGGACCGCCCGGGACCGCCCGAAACCGCCCGGGACCACCCGGGACCGCCCTGGACCGCCCGGGACCGCCTCGGACCGCCCGGGACCGCCCAGGACCGCCCGGGACCGCCCGTGACCGCCCGGGACCGCCCGGGACCGCCCCGGACCGCTCGGGACCGCCCGGGACCGCCCGGGACCGCCCGGGACCGCCCGGGACCGCCTGGGACCGCCCGAGACTGCCCCGGACCGCCTGGGACCGCCCGGGACCGCCCGGGACCGACCGGGACCGCCCGGGACCGCCCGGGAACGCCTGGGACCGCACAGGACTGCCCTGGACCGCCCCGGACCGCCCGGGACCGCCCGGGACTGCCCGGGACCGCCCGGGACCGCCCCGGACCGCCCGGGACCGCCCCGGACCACCCGGGACCGCCCAGGACCGCCTCAGACCGCCTGGGACCGCCCGGGACCGCGCAGGACCGCCCGGGACCGCCCTGGACTGCCCGGGACTGCCCTAGAACGCCCGGGACCGCCCGGGACCGCCCCGGACCGCCCGGGACGGCCCCAGACTGCCCGGGACCGCCCGGGACCGCCCGGGACCGCCCCGGACCGCCCGGGACCGGCCGGTACCGCCCCGGACCGCCCCGGACCGCTCGGGACCGCCCAGGACCGCCCTGGACCGCCTGGGACCGCCCGGGACTGCCCGGGACCGCCTGGGACCGCCCGGGACCGCCTGGGACCGCCCGGGACTGCCCCGGACCGCCCGGGACCGCCCGGGACCGCCCGGGACCGACCGGGACCGCCCGGGACCGCCCGGGGACCGCCTGGGACCGCACAGGACTGCCCCGGACCGCCCGGACCGCCCGGGACCGCCCGGGACCGCCCGGGACCGCCCGGGACCGCCCTGGACCGCCCGGGTCGCCCGGGACCGTCCGGACCGTCTGGGACCGCCCGGGACCACACGGGACCGCCCGGACCGCCCCGACCGCCCGGGACCGCCCCGGACCGCCCGGGACCATCCCGGACCGCCCGGGACCGCCCCGGACCGCCCGGGACCGCCCGGACCGCCCGGGACCGCCCCAGACTGCCCGGGACCGCCCCGGACCGCCCGGGACGGCCCCGGACTGCCCGGGACCGCCCGGGGACCGCCCGGGACCGCCCCGGACCGCCCGGGACCGGCCCGGTACCGCCCCGGACCGCCCGGACCGCCCGGGACCGCCCAGGACTGCCCAGGACCGCCTGCGACCGCCGGGACTGCCCGGGACCGCCCGGGACCGCCCGGGACCGCGTGGGACCGCCCCGGACCGCCCGGGACCGCCCGGGACCGCCCGCGACCGCCCGGGATCGCCCGGGACCGCCCGGGATCGCCAGGGACCGCCCGGGACCGCCCGGGACCGCCCCGGACCGCCCAGGACCGGCTCGGACCGCCCGGGGACCACCCCGGACCTCGCGGGACCGCCCGGGACCGCCTGGGACCGCCCGGGACCGCCCCGGACCGACCGGAACCGCCGGGGACCGCCCGGGACCGACCGGGACCCCCCGGGACCGCCCAGGACCACCCGGGACCGCCCGGGACAGCCCGGGACCGCCCTGGACCGCCCTGGACCGCCAGGGACCACCCTGGAACGCCCGGGACCGCCTGGGACCGCCCGGGACCGCCCGAGACCGCCCGGGACCACCCGGGACGGTCTGGACCGTCTGGGACCGCCCGGATCACACGGGACCGCCCGGGACCGCCCCGGACCGCCCAGGACCGCACTGGACCGCCCGGGACCACCCCGGACCGCCCGGGACCGCCCCGGACCGCCCGGGACCGCCCCAGACCGCCCGGGACCGCCCCAGACTGCCCGGGACCGCCCCGGACCGCCCAGGACCGCCCCGGACCGCCCGGGACCGCCCGGGACCGCCCGGGACCGCCCCGGACCGCCCGGGACCGCCCGGTACCGCCCCGGACCGCCCCGGACCGCCCGGGACCGCCCAGGACCGCCGGGGACCGCCCGGGACCGCCCGGGACCGCCCGGGACCGCCCGGGACCACCCCAGACCGCCCGGGACCGCCCGGGACCGCCCGGGACCGCCCGGGACTGCCCGGGATCGCCCGGGACCGCCCGGGACCGCCCGGGACCGCCCGGACCGCCCGGGACCGCCGGGGACCGCCCCGGGCCGCCCGGGACCGCCCGGGACCGCCCGCGACCGCCGGGGACCGCCCGGGACCGCCTGGGACCGCCCGGGACCGCCCGGGACCGCCCCGGACCGCCCGGGACAGCCTCGGACCGCCCGGGACCACCCCGGACCTCCCGGGACCGCCCGGGACCGCCGCGGACCACCCGGCACCGCCCGGCACCGCCCAGGACTTCCCCGGACCGCCCGGGACCGCACCGGACCGCCCGGGACCGCCCCGGACCGCCCGGGACCGCCCCGGACCGCCCGGGACCGCCCCGGACCGCCCGGGACCGCCCCGGACCGACCGGGACCGCCCGGGACCGCCTCAGACCGCCCTGGAACGCCCCGGACTGCCCGGGACCGGCCGGGACCGCCCGGGACCGCCCGGGACCACCCGATACCGCCCGGGACCGCCCAGGACCGCCCGGGACCGCCCGGGACCGCCCGGGACCGCCCAGTACTGCCCGGGACCGCCCGGGACCGCCCCGGACCGCCCGGGACCGCCCAGGACCGCCCGGGACTGCCCGGGACCCCCCGGGACCGCCCAGGACCGCCCGATACCGCCCGGGACCGCCCCGGACCGCCCGGGACTGCCTCGGACCGCCCGGGACCGCCCCGGACCTCCCGGGACTGCCCGGGACCGCCTGGGACCGCCCGGGACCGCCCGGGACCGCCCGGGATCGCCCGGGACCGCCCGGCACCGCCCAGGACTGCCCCGACCGCCCGGGACCGCACCGGACCGCCCGGGACCGCACCGGACCGCCCGGGACCGCCCCGGTCCGCCCGGGACCGCCCCGGACCGCCCGGGACCGCCCCGGACCGCCCGGGACCGCCCCGGACCGCCCGGGACCGCCCCGGACCGCCCGGGACCGCCCCAGACTGCCCGGGACCGCCCCGGACCGCCCGGGACGGCCCCGGACTGCCCGGGACCGCCCGGGACCGCCCGGGACCGCCCCGGACCGCCCGGGACCGGCCGGTACCGCCCCGGACCGCCCGGACCGCCCGGACCGCCCAGGACTGCCCAGGACCGCCTGCGACCGCCCGGGACGCCCGGGACCGCCCGGGACCGCCCGGGACCGCGTGGGACCGCCCCGGACCGCCCGGGACCGCCCGGGACCGCCCGCGACCGCCCGGGATCGCCCGGGACCGCCCGGGATCGCCAGGGACCGCCCGGGACCGCCCGGGACCGCCCCGGACCGCCCAGGACCGGCTCGGACCGCCCGGGACCACCCCGGACCTCGCGGGACCGCCCGGGACCGCCTGGGACCGCCCGGGACCGCCCCGGACTGACCGGAACCGCCGGGGACCGCCCGGGACCGACCGGGACCCCCGGGACCGCCCGGGACCACCCGGGACCGCCCGGGACAGCCCGGGACCGCCTGGACCGCCCTGGACCGCCAGGGACCACCCTGGAACGCCCGGGACCGCCTGGGACCGCCCGGGACCGCCCGAGACCGCCCGGGACCACCCGGGGACGGTCTGGACCGTCTGGGACCGCCCGGATCACACGGGACCGCCCGGGACCGCCCCGGACCGCCCAGGACCGCACTGGACCGCCCGGGACCACCCCGGACCGCCCGGGACCGCCCCGGACCGCCCGGGACCGCCCCAGACCGCCCGGGACCGCCCCAGACTGCCCGGGACCGCCCCGGACCGCCCAGGACCGCCCCGGACCGCCCGGGACCGCCCGGGACCGCCCGGGACCGCCCCGGACCGCCCGGGACCGCCCGGTACCGCCCCGGACCGCCCCGGACCGCCCGGGACCGCCCAGGACCGCCGGGGACCGCCCGGGACCGCCCGGGACCGCCCGGGACCGCCCGGGACCACCCCAGACCGCCCGGGACCGCCCGGGACCGCCCGGGACCGCCCGGGACTGCCCGGGATCGCCCGGGACCGCCCGGGACCGCCCGGGACCGCCCCGGACCGCCCGGGACCGCCGGGGACCGCCCCGGGCCGCCCGGGACCGCCCGGGACCGCCCGCGACCGCCGGGGACCGCCCGGGACCGCCTGGGACCGCCCGGGACCGCCCGGGACCGCCCGGGACCGCCCCGGACCGACCGGGACCGCCCGGGACCGCCTCAGACCGCCCTGGAACGCCCCGGACTGCCCGGGACCGCCCGGGACAGCCTCGGACCGCCCGGGACCACCCCGGACCTCCCGGGACCGCCCGGGACCGCCGCGGACCACCCGGCACCGCCCGGCACCGCCCAGGACTTCCCCGGACCGCCCGGGACCGCACCGGACCGCCCGGGACCGCCCCGGACCGCCCGGGACCGCCCCGGACCGCCCGGGACCGCCCCGGACCGCCCGGGACCGCCCCGGACCGACCGGGACCGCCCGGGACCGCCTCAGACCGCCCTGGAACGCCCCGGACTGCCCGGGACCGGCCGGGACCGCCCGGGACCGCCCGGGACCACCCGATACCGCCCGGGACCGCCCAGGACCGCCCGGGACCGCCCGGGACCGCCCGGGACCGCCCAGTACTGCCCGGGACCGCCCGGGACCGCCCCGGACCGCCCGGGACCGCCCAGGACCGCCCGGGACTGCCCGGGACCCCCCGGGACCGCCCAGGACCGCCCGATACCGCCCGGGACCGCCTCGGACCGCCCGGGACCGCCTCGGACCGCCCGGGACCGCCCCGGACCTCCCGGGACTGCCCGGGACCGCCTGGGACCGCCCGGGACCGCCCGGGACCGCCCGGGATCGCCCGGGACCGCCCGGCACCGCCCAGGACTGCCCCGGACCGCCCGGGACCGCACCGGACCGCCCGGGACCGCACCGGACCGCCCGGGACCGCCCCGGTCCGCCCGGGACCGCCCCGGACCGCCCGGGACCGCCCCGGACCGCCCGGGGACCGCCCCGGACCGCCCGGGACCGCCCGGGACCGCCCCAGACCGCCCTGGAACGCCCGGGACTGCCCGGGACCAGCCGGGACCGCCCGGGACCGCCCGGGACCGCCCGAAACCGCCCGGGACCGCCCGGGACCACCCGGGACCGCCCGGGACTGCCCGGGACCGCCCGGGACCGCCCGAGACCGCCCGGGACCACCCGGAACCGCCCCGGACCGCCCGGGACCGCCTCGGACCGCCCGGGACCGCCCAGGACCGCCCGGGACCGCCCGTGACCGCCCGGGACCGCCCGGGACCGCCCCGGACCGCCCGGGACCGCCCGGGACCGCCCGGGACCGCCCGGGACCGCCCGGGACCGCCCGGGATCGCCCGGGACCGCCCGGGACCGCCCGGGACCGCCCCGGACCGCCCGGGACCGCCTCGGACCGCCCGGGACCGCCCCGGACCTCCCGGGACTGCCCGGGACCGCCCGGGACCGCCCGGGACCGCCCGGGACCGCCCGGGATCGCCCGGGACCGCCCAGGACTGCCCCGGACCGGCCGGGACCGCACCGGACCGCCCGGGACCGCCCCGGACCGCCCGGGACCGCCCCGGACCGCCCGGGACCGCCCCGGACCGCCCGGGACCGCCCCGGACCGCCCAGGACCGCCCGGGACCGCCCCAGACCGCCCTGGAACGCCCGGGACTGCCCGGGACCGGCCGGGACCGCCCGGGACCGCCCCGGACCGCTCGGGACCGCCCGGGACCGCCCGGGACCGCCCGGGACCGCCCGGGACCGCCTGGGACCGCCCGAGACTGCCCCGGACCGCCTGGGACCACCCGGGACCGCCCGGGACCGACCGGGACCGCCCGGGACCGCCCGGGACCGCCTGGGACCGCACAGGACTGCCCTGGACCGCCCCGGACCGCCCGGGACCGCCCGGGACCGCCCGGGACCGCCCGGGACCGCCCCGGACCGCCCGGGACCGCCCCGGACCACCCGGGACCGCCCAGGACCGCCTCAGACCGCCTGGGACCGCCCGGGACCGCGCGGGACCGCCCGGGACCGCCCTGGACTGCCCGGGACTGCCCTAGAACGCCCGGGACCGCCCGGGACCGCCCCGGACCGCCCGGGACGGCCCCAGACTGCCCGGGACCGCCCGGGACCGCCCGGGACCGCCCCGGACCGCCCGGGACCGGCCGGTACCGCCCCGGACCGCCCCGGACCGCTCGGGACCGCCCAGGACCGCCCGGGACCGCCTGGGACCGCCCGGGACTGCCCCGGACCGCCCGGGACCGCCTCGGACCGCCCGGGACCGCCCCGGACCTCCCGGGACTGCCCAGGACCGCCCGGGACCGCCCGGGACCGCCCGGGACCGCCCGGGATCGCCCGGGACCGCCCGGCACCGCCCAGGACTGCCCAGGACCGGCCGGGACCGCACCGGACCGCCCGGGACCGCCCCGGACCGCCCGGGACCGCCCCGGACCGCCCGGGACCGACCCGGACCGCCCGGGACCGCCCCGGACCGCCCAGGACCGCCCGGGACCGCCCCAGACCGCCCTGGAACGCCCGGGACTGCCCGGGACCGGCCGGGACCGCCCGATACCGCCCGGGACCGCCCGGGACCACCCGGGACCGCCCGGCACCGCCCGGGACCGCCCGGGACCGCCCGAGACCGCCCGGGACCACCCGGGACCGCCCTGGACCGCCCGGGACCGCCTCGGACCGCCCGGGACCGCCCAGGACCGCCCGGGACCGCCCGTGACCGCCCGGGACCGCCCGGGACCGCCCCGGACCGCTCGGGACCGCCCGGGACCGCCCGGGACCGCCCGGGACCGCCCGGACCGCCTGGGACCGCCCGAGACTGCCCCGGACCGCCTGGGACCGCCCGGGACCGCCCGGGACCGACCGGGACCGCCCGGGACCGCCCGGGACCGCCTGGGACCGCACAGGACTGCCCTGGACCGCCCCGGACCGCCCGGGACCGCCCGGGACCGCCCGGGACCGCCCGGGACCGCCCCGGACCGCCCGGGACCGCCCCGGACCACCCGGGACCGCCCAGGACCGCCTCAGACCGCCTGGGACCCGCCCGGGACCGCGCGGGACCGCCCGGGACCGCCCTGGACTGCCCGGGACTGCCCTAGAACGCCCGGGACCGCCCGGGACCGCCCCGGACCGCCCGGGACGGCCCCAGACTGCCCGGGACCGCCCGGGACCGCCCGGGACCGCCCCGGACCGCCCGGGACCGGCCGGTACCGCCCCGGACCGCCTCGGATTGCTCGGGACCGCCCAGGACCGCCCGGGACCGCCTGGGACCGCCCGGGACTGCCCGGGACCGCCTGGGACCGCCCGGGACCGCCTGGGACCGCCCGGGACTGCCCCGGACCGCCCGGGACCGCCCGGGACCGCCCGGGACCGACCGGGACCGCCCGGACCGCCCGGGACCGCCTGGGACCGCACAGGACTGCCCCGGACCGCCCGGGACCGCCCGGGACCGCCCGGGGACCGCCCGGGACCGCCCGGGACCGCCCTGGACCGCCCGGGACCGCCCGGGACCGTCCGGACCGTCTGGGACCGCCCGGGACCACACGGGACCGCCCGGGACCGCCCCGGACCGCCCGGGACCGCCCCGGACCGCCCGGGACCATCCCGGACCGCCCGGGACCGCCCCGGACCGCCCGGGACCGCCCCGGACCGCCCGGGACCGCCCCAGACTGCCCGGGACCGCCCCGGACCGCCCGGGACGGCCCCGGACTGCCCGGGACCGCCCGGGACCGCCCGGGACCGCCCCGGACCGCCCGGGACCGGCCGGTACCGCCCGGACCGCCCGGACCGCCCGGGACCGCCCAGGATCGCCGAGGACCGCCTGCGACCGCCCAGGACTGCCCGGGACCGCCCGGGACCGCCCGGGACCGCTGGGACCGCCCCGGACCGCCCGGGACCGCCCGGGACCGCCCGCGACCGCCCGGGACGCCCGGGACCGCCCGGGATCGCCAGGGACCGCCCGGGACCGCCCGGGACCGCCCCGGACCGCCCAGGACCGGCCCGGACCGCCCGGGACCACCCCGGACCTCGTGGGACCGCCCGGGGACCGCCCCGGGACCGCCCGTGACCGCCCGGGACCGCCCGGGACCGCCCGGGACCGCCCGGATCGCCCGGGACCGCCGGGACCGCCGGGACCGCCCCGGACCGCCCGGGACCGCCTCGGACCGCCCGGGACCGCCCCGGACCTCCCGGGACTGCCCGGGACCGCCCGGGACCGCCCGGGACCGCCCGGGACCGCCCGGGATCGCCCGGGACCGCCCAGGACTGCCCCGGACCGGCCGGGACCGCACCGGACCGCCCGGGACCGCCCCGGACCGCCCGGGACCGCCCCGGACCGCCCGGGACCGCCCCGGACCGCCCGGGACCGCCCCGGACCGCCCAGGACCGCCCGGGACCGCCCCAGACCGCCCTGGAACGCCCGGGACTGCCCGGGACCGGCCGGGACCGCCCGATACCGCCCGGGACCGCCCGGGACCACCCGGGACCGCCCGGCACCGCCCGGGACCGCCCGGGACTGCCCGAGACCGCCCGGGACCACCCGGGACCGCCCTGGACCGCCCGGGACCGCCCCGGACCGCCCGGGACTGCCCAGGACCGCCCGGGACCGCCCGTGACCGCCCGGGACCGCCCGGGACCGCCCCGGACCGCTCGGGACCGCCCGGGACCGCCCGGGACCGCCCGGGACCGCCCGGGACCGCCTGGGACCGCCCGAGACTGCCCCGGACCGCCTGGGACCGCCCGGGACCGCCCGGACCGACCGGGACCGCCCGGGACCGCCCGGGACCGCCTGGGACCGCACAGGACTGCCCTGGACCGCCCCGGACCGCCCGGGACCGCCCGGGACCGCCCGGGACCGCCCGGGACCGCCCCGGACCGCCCGGGACCGCCCCGGACCACCCGGGACCGCCCAGGACCGCCTCAGACCGCCTGGGACCGCCCGGGACCGCGCGGGGACCGCCCGGGACCGCCCTGGACTGCCCGGGACTGCCCTAGAACGCCCGGGACCGCCCGGACCGCCCCGGACCGCCCGGGACGGCCCCAGACTGCCCGGGACCGCCCGGGACCGCCCGAGACCGCCCCGGGACCGCCCGGGACCGGCCGGTACCGCCCCGGACCGCCCCGGACCGCCCGGGACCGCCCAGGACCGCCCGGGACCGCCTGGGACCGCCCGGGACTGCCCCGGACCGCCCTGGACCGCCTCGGACCGCCCGGGACCGCCCCGGACCTCCCGGGACTGCCCGGACCGCCCGGGACCGCCCGGGACCGCCCGGGACCGCCCGGGATCGCCCGGGACCGCCCGGCACCGCCCAGGACTGCCCCGGACCGGCCGGGACCGCACCGGACCGCCCGGGACCGCCCCGGACCGCCCGGGAACCGCCCCGGACCGCCCGGGACGGTCTGGACCGTCTGGGACCGCCCGGGATCACATGGGACCGCCCGGGACCGCCCCGGACCGCCCAGGACCGCACTGGACCGCCCGGGACCACCCTGGACCGCCCGGGACCGCCCCGGACCGCCCGGGACCGCCCCAGACCGCCCGGGACCGCCCCAGACTGCCCGGGACCGCCCCGGACCGCCCAGGACCGCCCCGGACCGCCCGGGACCGCCCGGGACCGCCCGAGACCGCCCCGGACCGCCCGGGACCGCCCGGTACCGCCCCGGACCGCCCCGGACCGCCCGGGACCGCCCAGGACCGCCGGGGACCGCCCGGGACCGCCCGGGACCGCCCGGGACCGCCCGGGACCACCCCAGACCGCCCGGGACCGCCCGGGACCGCCCGCGACCGCCCGGGACCGCCCGGGACCGCCCAGGATCGCCCGGGACCGCCCGGGACCGCCCGGGACCGCCCCGGACCGCCCGGGACCGCCCGGGACCGCCCCGGGCCGCCCGGGACCGCCCGGGACCGCCCGCGACCGCCCGGGACCACCCCGGACCGACCGGGACCGCCCGGGACCGCTTCGGACCGCCCTGGAACGCCCCGGACTGCCCGGGACCGGCCGGGACCGCCCGGGACCGCCCGGGACCGCCCGATACCGCCCGGGACCGCCCAGGACCGCCCCGAAACCGCCCGGGACCGCCCGGGAACACCCGGGACCGCCCGGGACCGCCCGGGACCGCCCGGGACCGCCCAAGACCGCCCGGGACCACCCGGAACCGCCCCGGACCGCCCGGGACCGCCTCGGACCGCCCGGGACCGCCCAGGACCGCCCGGGACCGCCCGTGACCGCCCGGGACCGCCCGGGACCGCCCCGGACCGCCCGGGACCACCCGGGACCGCCCGGGACCGCCCTGGACCGCCCGGGACCGCCCGGGATCGCCCGGGACCGCCCGGGACCGCCCGGGACCGCCCCGGACCGCCCGGACCGCCTCGGACCGCCCGGGACCGCCCCGGACCTCCCGGGACTGCCCGGGACCGCCCGGGACCGCCCGGGACCGCCCGGGACCGCCCGGGATCGCCCGGACCGCCCAGGACTGCCCCGGACCGGCCGGGACCGCACCGGACCGCCCGGGACTGCCCCGGACCGCCCGGGACCGCCCCGGACCGCCCGGGACCGCCCCGGACCGCCCGGGACCGCCACCGCCCAGGACCGCCCGGGACCGCCCCAGACCGCCCTGGAACGCCCGGGGACTGCCCGGGACCGGCCGGGACCGCCCGATACCGCCCGGGACCGCCCGGGACCACCCGGGACCGCCCGGCACCGCCCGGGACCGCCCGGGACTGCCCGAGACCGCCCGGGACCACCCGGGACCGCCCTGGACCGCCCGGGACCGCCTCGGACCGCCCGGGACCGCCCAGGACCGCCCGGGACCGCCCGTGACCGCCCGGGACCGCCCGGGACCGCCCCGGACCGCTCGGGACCGCCCGGGACCGCCCGGACCGCCCAGACCGCCCGGGACCGCCTGGGACCGCCCGAGACTGCCCCGGACCGCCTGGGACCGCCCGGGACCGCCCCGGGACCGACCGGGACCGCCCGGGACCGCCCGGACCGCCTGGGACCGCACAGGGACTGCCCTGGACCGCCCCGGACCGCCCAGGACCGCCCGGGACCGCCCGGGACCGCCCGGGACCGCCCCGGACCGCCCGGGACACGCCCCGGACCACCCGGGACCAGCCCAGGACCGCCTCAGACCGCCTGGGACCGCCCGGGACCGCGCGGGACCGCCCTGGACTGCCCGGGACTGCCCTAGAACGCCCGGGACCGCCCGGGACCGCCCCGGACCGCCCGGGACGGGCCCCAGACTGCCCGGGACCGCCCGGGACCGCCCGAGACCGCCCCGGACCGCCCGGGACCGGCCGGTACCGCCCCGGACCGCCCGGGACCGCCCGGACCGCCCGGGACCGCCCGGACCGCCCCGGACCTCCCGGGACTGCCCGGGACCGCCCGGGACCGCCCGGGACCGCCCGGGACCGCCCGGGATCGCCCGGGACCGCCCAGGACTGCCCCGGACCGGCCGGGACCGCACCGGACCGCCCGGGACTGCCCCGGACCGCCCGGGACCGCCCCGGACCGCCCGGGACCGCCCCGGACCGCCCGGGACCGCCCGGACCGCCCAGGACCGCCCGGGACCGCCCCAGACCGCCCTGGAACGCCCGGGACTGCCCGGGACCGGCCGGGACCGCCCGATACCGCCCGGGACCGCCCGGGACCACCCGGGACCGCCCGGCACCGCCCGGGACCGCCCGGGACTGCCCGAGACCGCCCGGGACCACCCGGGACCGCCCTGGACCGCCCGGGACCGCCTCGGACCGCCCGGGACCGCCCAGGACCGCCCGGGACCGCCCGTGACCGCCCGGACCGCCCGGGACCGCCCCGGACCGCTCGGGACCGCCCGGGACCGCCCGGGACCGCCCAGGACCGCCCGGGACCGCCTGGGACCGCCCGAGACTGCCCCGGACCGCCTGGGACCGCCCGGGACCGCCCGGGACCGACCGGGACCGCCGGGACCGCCCGGGACCGCCTGGGACCGCACAGGACTGCCCTGGACCGCCCCGGACCGCCCAGGACCGCCCGGGACCGCCCGGGACCGCCCGGGACCGCCCCGGACCGCCCGGGACCGCCCCGGACCACCCGGGACCGCCCAGGACCGCCTCAGACCGCCTGGGACCGCCCGGGACCGCGCGGGACCGCCCGGGACCGCCCTGGACTGCCCGGGACTGCCCTAGAACGCCCGGGACCGCCCGGGACCGCCCCGGACCGCCCTGGACGGCCCCAGACTGCCCGGGACCGCCCGGGACCGCCCGGGACCGCCCCGGACCGCCCGGGACCGGCCGGTACCGCCCCGGACCGCCCCGGACCGCTCGGGACCGCCCAGGACCGCCGGGACCGCCTGGGACCGCCCGGGACTGCCCCGGACCGCCCTGGACCGCCTCGGACCGCCCGGGACCGCCCCGGACCTCCCGGGACTGCCCGGGACCGCCCGGGACCGCCCGGGACCGCCCGGGACCGCCCGGGATCGCCCGGGACCGCCCGGCACCGCCAGGACTGCCCCGGACCGGCCGGGACCGCACCGGACCGCCCGGGACCGCCCCGGACCGCCCGGGACCGCCCCGGACCGCCCGGGACCGCCCCGGACCGCCCGGGACCGCCCCGGACCGCCCAGGACCGCCCGGGACCGCCCCAGACCGCCCTGGAACGCCCGGGACTGCCCGGGACCGGCCGGGACCGCCCGATACCGCCCGGGACCGCCCGGGACCACCCGGGACCGCCCGGCACCGCCCGGGACCGCCCGGGACTGCCCGAGACCGCCCGGGACCACCCGGGACCGCCCTGGACCGCCCGGGACCGCCTCCGACCGCCCGGGACCGCCCAGGACCGCCCGGGACCGCCCGTGACTGCCCGGGACCGCCCGGGACCGCCCCTGACCGCTCGGGACCGCCCGGGACCGCCCGGGACCGCCCGGGACCGCCCGGGACCGCCTGGGACCGCCCGAGACTGCCCCGGACCGCCTGGGACCGCCCGGGACCGCCCGGGACCGACCGGGACCGCCCGGGACCGCCCGGGACCGCCTGGGACCGCACAGGACTGCCCTGGACCGCCCCGGACCGCCCGGGACCGCCCGGGACCGCCCGGGACCGCCCGGGACCGCCCCGGACCGCCCGGGACCGCCGGACCACCCGGGACCGCCCAGGACCGCCTCAGACCGCCTGGGACCGCCCGGGACCGCGCGGGACCGCCCGGGACCGCCCTGGACTGCCCGGGACTGCCCTAGAACGCCCGGGACCGCCCGGGACCGCCCCGGACCGCCCGGGACAGCCCAGACTGCCGGGACCGCCCGGGACCGCCCGGGACCGCCCCGGACCGCCCGGGACCGGCCGGTACCGCCCCGGACCGCCCGGACCGCTCGGGACCGCCCAGGACCGCCCGGGACCGCCTGGGACCGCCCGGGACGGCCCGGGACCGCCTGGGACCGCCGGGACCGCCTGGGACCGCCCGGGACTGCCCCGGACCGCCCGGGACCGCCCGGGACCGCCCGGGACCGACCGGGACCGCCCGGGACCGCCCGGGACCGCCTGGGACCGCACAGGACTGCCCCGGACCGCCCGGGACCGCCCGGGACCGCCCGGGACCGCCCGGGACCGCCCGGGACCGCCCTGGACCGCCCGGCACCGCCCGGGACCGTCCGGACCGTCTGGGACCGCCCGGGACCACACGGGACCGCCCGGGACCGCCCCGGACCGCCCGGGACCGCCCCGGACCGCCCGGGACCATCCTGGACCGCCTGGGACCGCCCCGGACCGCCCGGGACCGCCCCGGACGCCCGGGACCGCCCCAGACTGCCCGGGACCGCCCCGGACCGCCCGGGACGGCCCCGGACTGCCCGGGACCGCCCGGGACCGCCCGGGACCGCCCCGTACCGCCCGGGACCGGCCGGTACCGCCCCGGACCGCCCGGACCGCCCGGGACCGCCCAGGACCGCCCAGGACCGCCTGCGACCGCCAGGGACTGCCCGGGACCGCCCGGGACCGCCCGGGACCGCGTGGGACCGCCCCGGACCGCCCGGGACCGCCCGGGACCGCCCGCGACCGCCCGGGACCGCCCGGGACCGCCCGGGATCGCCAGGGACCGCCCGGGACCGCCTGGGACCGCCCGGACCGCCCAGGACCGGACCGGACCGCCCGGGACCACCCCGGACCTCGCGGGACCGCCCGGGACCGCCTGGGACCGCCCGGGACCGCCCGAGACCGCCCGGGACCACCCGGGACAGTCTGGACCGTCTGGGACCGCCCGGGATCACACGGGACCGCCCGGGACCGCCCCGGACCGCCCAGGACCGCACTGGACCGCCCGGGACCAGCCCGGACCGCCCGGGACCGCCCCGGACCGCCCGGGACCGCCCCAGACCGCCCGGGACCGCCCCAGACTGCCCGGGACCGCCCCAGACCGCCCAGGACCGCCCCGGACCGCCCGGGACCGCCCGGGACCGCCCGGGACCGCCCCGGACCGCCCGGGACCGCCCGGTACCGCCCCGGACCGCCCCGGACCGCCCGGGACCGCCCAGGACCGCCGGGGACCGCCCGGGACCGCCCGGGACCGCCCGGGACCGCCCGGGACCACCCCAGACCGCCCGGGACCGCCCGGGACCGCCCGCGACCGCCCGGGACCGCCCGGGACCGCCCGGGATCGCCCGGGACCGCCCGGGACCGCCCGGGACCGCCCCGGACCGCCCGGGACCGCCCGGGACCGCCCCGGGCCGCCCGGGACCGCCCGGGACCGCCCGCGACCGCCGGGGACCGCCCGGGACCGCCTGGGACCGCCCGGGACCGCCCGGGACCGCCCCGGACCGCCCGGGACAGACTCGGACCGCGCGGGACCACCCCGGACCTCCCGGGACCGCCCGGGACCGCCGCGGACCACCCGGCACCGCCCGGCACCGCCCAGGACTTCCCCGGACCGCCCGGGACCGCACCGGACCGCCCGGGACCGCCCCGGACCGCCCAGGACCGCCCCGGACCGCCCGGGACCGCCCCGGACCGCCCGGACCGCCCCGGACCGACCGGGACCGCCCGGGACCGCCTCGGACCGCCCTGGAACGCCCCGGACTGCCCGGGACCGGCCGGGACCGCCCGGGACCGCCCGGGACCGCCCGATACCGCCCGGGACCGCCCAGGACCGCCCGGGACCGCCCGGGACCGCCCGGGACCGCCCGGGACTGCCCGGGACCGCCCGGGACCGCCCCGGACCGCCCGGGACCGCCCAGGACCGCCCGGGACTGCCCGGGACCCCCCGGGACCGCCCAGGACCGCCCGATACCGCCCGGGACCGCCCCGGACCGCCCGGGACCGCCTCGGACCGCCCGGGACCGCCCGGGACCGCCTGGGATCGCCCGGGACCGCCCGGCACCGCCCAGGACTGCCCCGGACCGCCCGGGACCGCACCGGACCGCCCGGGACCGCCCCGGTCCGCCCGGGACCGCCCCGGACCGCCGGGACCGCCCCGGACCGCCCGGGACCGCCCCGGACCGCCCGGGACCGCCCGGGACCGCCCCAAGACCGCCCTGGAACGCCCGGGACTGCCCGGGACCAGCCGGGACCGCCCGGGACCGCCCGGGACCGCCCGAAACCGCCCGGGACCGCCCGGGACCACCCGGGACCGCCCGGGACCGCCCGCGACCGCCCGGGACCGCCCGAGACCGCCCGGGACCGCCTGGGACCGCACAGGACTGCCCTGGACCGCCCCGGACCGCCCGGGACCGCCCGGGACCGCCCGGGACCGCCCGGGACCGCCCCGGACCGCCCGGGACCGCCCCGGACCACCCGGGACCGCCCAGGACCGCCTCAGACCGCCTGGGACCGCCCGGGACCCGCGCGGGACCGCCCGGGACCGCCCTGGACTGCCCGGGACTGCCCTAGAACGCCCGGGACTGCCCGGGACCGCCCCGGACCGCCCGGGACGGCCCCAGACTGCCCGGGACCGCCCGGGACCGCCCGGGACCGCCCCGGACCGCCCGGGACCGGCCGGTACCGCCCCGGACCGCCCCGGACCGCTCGGGACCGCCCAGGACCGCCCGGGACCGCCTGGGACCGCCCGGGACTGCCGGGACCACCTGGGACCGCCCGGGACCGCCTGGGACCGCCCGGGACTGCCCGGACCGCCCGGGACCGCCCGGGACCGCCGGGACCGACCGGGACCGCCCGGGACCGCCCGGGACCGCCTGGGACCGCACAGGACTGCCCCGGACCGCCCGGGACCGCCCGGGACCGCCCGGGACCGCCCGGGACCGCCCGGGACCGCCTGGACCGCCCGGCACCGCCCGGGACAGTCCGGACCGTCTGGGACCGCCCGGGACCACACGGGACCGCCCGGGACCGCCCCGGACCGCCCGGGACCGCCCCGGACCGCCCGGGACCATCCTGACCGCCCGGGACCGCCCCGGACCGCCCGGGACCGCCCCGGACCGCCCGGGACCGCCCCAGACTGCCCGGGACCGCCCCGGACCGCCCGGGACGGCCCCGGACTGCCCGGGACCGCCCGGGACCGCCCGGGACCGCCCCCGGACCGCCCGGGACCGGCCGGTACCGCCCGGACCGCCCGGACCGCCCGGGACCGCCCAGGACCGCCCAGGACCGCCTGCGACCGCCGGGACTGCCCGGGACCGCCCGGGACCGCCCGGGACCGCGTGGGACCGCCCCGGACCGCCCGGGACCACCCGGGACCGCCCGCGACCGCCCGGGACCGCCCGGGACCGCCCGGGATCGCCAGGGACCGCCCGGGACCGCCCGGGACCGCCCCGGACCGCCCGGGACCGGACCGGACCGCCCGGGACCACCCCGGACCTCGCGGACCGCCCGGGACCGCCTGGGACCGCCCGGGACCGCCCCGGACCGACCGGGACCGCCGGGGACCGCCCGGGACCGACCGGGACCCCCCGGGACCGCCCGGGACCACCCGGGACCGCCCGGGACAGCCCGGGACCGCCCTGGACCGGCC
>NW_027423475.1:0-69091 GCF_048934315.1 Petromyzon marinus
ACCCCCCGGCCCGCCTCTCTCTCCCCCCGGCCCCCCTCTCTCTCTCCCGCCCCCCCCCCCGGCCCCCCTCTCTCTGCCCCCGGCCCCCCTCTCTATCCCCCCCGGCCCCCCTCTCTCTCCCCCGGCCCCCATCTCTCTCCCTCTGGCCCGCCACTCTGTCCCCCCGGCCCCCCTCTCTCTGCCGCCGGCCCCCCTCTCTCTCCCCCCGGCCCCCCTCTCTCTCCCACCGGCCCCCTCTCTCTCTCCCCCCGGCCCCCCTCTCTCTCTCCCCGGCCCCCCTCTCTTTCCCACCTCCCCCCTCTCTCTCCCCCCGGCCCCCCTCTCTCTCCCCCCGGCCCCCCTCTCTCTCCCCACGGCCTCCCTCTCTCTCCCCACGGCCCCCTCTCTCTCCCCACGCCCCCCCTCTCTCTCCCCACGGCCCCCCTCTCTCTCTCCCCCGGCCCCCCTCTCTCTCCCCCCTGCCCCCCTCTCTCTCCCCCTCTCTCTGCCCCGGCCCCTCTCTCTCTCCCCCCGGGCCCCCTCTCTCTCCCCCCGGCCCCCTCTCTCTCCCGCCGGCCCCCCTCTCTCTCCCCCGCCCCCCTCTCTCTCCCCCCGGCCCCCCTCTCTCTCCCCCCGGCCCCCTCTCTCTCTCCCCCGGCCCCCCTCTCTCTCCCCCCGGCCCCCCTCTCTCTCCCCACGGCCCCCTCTCTCTCCCCACGGCCCCCCTCTCTCTCCCCACGGCCCCCCTCTCTTTCCCCCCGGCCCCCTTCTCTCTCCCCCCTGCCCCCTCTCTTTCTCCCCACGGCCCCCCTCTCTCTCCCGCCGGCCCCCCTCTCTCTACCCCCGGCTCCCCTCTCTCCCCACGGCCCCCCTCTCTCTCCCCACGGCCCCCCTCTCTCTACCCCCGGACCCCCTCTCTCTCCCCCCAGCCCCCCTCTCTCTCTCCCCGGCCCCCCCTCTCTCTCTCCCCGGCCCCCTCTCTCTGCCCCCGGCCCTCCTCTCTCTGCCCCCGGCCCCCCTCTCTCTGCCCCCGGCCCCCCTCTCTCTCCCCACGGCCCCCCTCTCTCTCCCCACGGCCCCCCTCTCTCTCCCCACGGCCCCTCTCTCTCTCCACGGCCCCCTTCTCTCTCCCCACGGCCCCCCTCTCTCTCCCACCGCCCCCCTCTCTCTCGCCCTGGCCTCCCTCTCTCTCCCCCCGGCCCCCCTCTCTCTCCCCCCGGCCCCCCTCTCTCTCCCCCCGGCCCCCCTCTCTCTCCCCCCGGCCCCCCTCTCTCTGCCCCCGGCCCCCCTCTCTATCCCCCCGGCCCCCCTCTCTCTCCCCCCGGCCCCCCTCTCTCTGCCCCCGGCCCTCCTCTCTCTCCCCCCGGCCCCCCTCTTTTTTTACACGGCCCCCCTCTCTCTCCACACGGCCCCCCTCTCTCTCCCCACGCCCCCTCTCTCTCCCTACGGCCCCCCTCTCTCTCCCCACGGCCCCCCTCTCTTTCCCCCCGGCCCCCCTCTCTCTCCCCCAGGCCCCCCTCTTTCTCCCCACGGCCCCTCTCTCTCGCCCGCCGGCCCCCCTCTCTCTCCCCCCGGCTGCCCTCTTTCTCCCAACGGCCCCCCTCTCTCTCCCTACGGCCCCCCTCTCTCTCCCCCCGGCCCCCCTCTCTCTCCCCCCGGCCCCCCTCTCTCTCCCCCCACCCCTCCTCTCTCTCCCCCCGGCCTCCCTCTCTCTGCCCCCGGCCCCCCTCTCTATTCCCCCGGCCCCCCTCTCTCTGCCCTCGGCCCCCCTCTCTCTGCCCCCGGCCCCCTCTCTCTGCTCCCGGGCCCCCTCTCTCTCCCCCCGGCCCCCCCTCTCTCTCCCCACGGCCCCCCTCTCTCTCCCCACGGCCCCCCTCTCTCTCTCCACGGCCCACTTCTCTCTCCCCATGGCCCCTCTCTCTCTCCCACCGGCCCCCTCTCGATCCCACCCGGCCCCCCTCTCTCTGCCCCCGGCCCCCCTCTCTATCCCCCCGGCCCCCTCTCTCTCCCCCCGGCCTCCCGCTCTCTTGCCCCCGGCCCCCCTCTCTCTCCCCCCGGCCCCCCTCTCTCTTCACACGGCCCCCCTCTCTCTCCACACGGGCCCTTTTCTCTCTCCCCACGGCCCCCCTCTCTCTCCCCAAGGCCCCCCTCTCTCTCCCCACGGCCCCCCTCTCTCTCCCCACGGCCCCCTCTCTCTCCCCACGGCCCCCCTCTCTCTCCCCACGGCCCCCCTCTCTTTCCCCCCGCCCCTTTCTCTCTCCCCCCTGCCCCCTCTCTTTCTCCCCACGGCCCCCCTCTCTCTCCCGCCGGCCCCCCTCTCTCTCCCCCCGGCTCCCCTCTCTCCCCACGGCCCCCTCTCTCTCCCCCGGCCCCCCTCTCTCTGCCCCCGGCCCCCCTCTCTATCACCCCGGCCCCCCTCTCTCTCCCCCCGGCCCCCCTCTCTCTCCCCCCGGCCCGCCTCTCTCTCCCCCCGGCCCCCCTCTCTCTCTCCCGGCCCCCTCTCTCTCCCCCGGCCCCCCTCTCTCTGCTGCCCCCGGCCCCCCTCTCTATCCCCCCCGGCCCCCCTCTCTCTCCCCCCGGCCCCCATCTCTCTCCCTCTGGCCCGCCACTCTGTCCCCCCGGCCCCCTCTCTCTGCCGCCGGCCCCCCTCTCTCTCCCCCCGGCCCCCCTCTCTCTCCCACCGGCCCCCCTCTCTCTCTCCCCCCGGCCCCCCTCTCTCTCTCCCCGGCCCCCCTCTCTTTCCCACCTCCCCCCTCTCTCTCCCCCCGGCCCCCCTCTCTCTCCCCCCGGCCCCCTCTCTCTCCCCACGGCCTCCCTCTCTCTCCCCACGGCCCCCCTCTCTCTCCCCACGCCCCCCCCTCTCTCTCCCCACGGCCCCCCTCTCTCTCTCCCCGGCCCCCCTCTCTCTCCCCCCTGCCCCCCTCTCTCTCCCCCCTCTCTCTGCCCCCGGCCCCTCTCTCTCTCCCCCCGGGCCCCCCTCTCTCTCCCCCCGGCCCCCCCTCTCTCCCGCCGGCCCCCTCTCTCTCCCCCCGGCCCCCCTCTCTCTCCCCCCGGCCCCCCTCTCTCTCCCCCGGCCCCTCTCTCTCTCCCCCCGGCCCCCCTCTCTCTCCCCACGGCCCCCCTCTCTCCCCACGCCCCCCTCTCTCTCCCCCACGGCCCCCCCTCTCTTTCCCCCCGCCCCCCTTCTCTCTCCCCCCTGCCCCCTCTCTTTCTCCCCACGGCCCCCCTCTCTCTCCCGCCGGCCCCCCTCTCTCTACCCCCGGCTCCCCTCTCTCCCCACGGCCCCCCTCTCTCTCCCCACGGCCCCCCTCTCTACCCCCGGACCCCCTCTCTCTCCCCCCAGCCCCCCTCTCTCTCCCCCCGGCCCCCCTCTCTCTCTCCCCGGCCCCCCTCTCTCTGCCCCCGGCCCTCCTCTCTCTGCCCCGGCCCCCCTCTCTCTGCCCCCAGCCCCCCTCTCTCTCCCCACGGGCCCCCTCTCTCTCCCCACGGCCCCCTCTCTCTCCCCACGGCCCCCCTCTCTCTCTCCACGGCCCCCTTCTCTCTCCCCACGGCCCCCCTCTCTCTCCCACCGCCCCCCTCTCTCTCGCCCTGGCCTCCCTCTCTCTCCCCCCGGCCCCCCTCTCTCTCCCCCCGGCCCCCCTCTCCTCCCCCCGGCCCCCCTCTCTCTCCCCCCGGCCCCCCTCTCTCTGCCCCCGGCCCCCCTCTCTATCCCCCCGGCCCCCCTCTCTCTCCCCCCGGCCCCCCTCTCTCTGGCCCCCGGCCCTCTCTCTCTCCCCGGCCCCCCTCTTTTTTTACACGGCCCCCTTCTCTCTCCACACGGCCCCCTCTCTCTCCCACGGCCCCCCTCTCTCTCCCCACGGCCCCCCTCTCTCTCCCCACGGCCCCCTCTCTCTCCCCCCGGCCCCCCTCTCTCTCCCCCCGGCCCCCCTCTCTCTCCCCCCACCCCTCCTCTCTCTCCCCCGGCCTCCCTCTCTCTGCCCCCGGCCCCCCTCTCTATTCCCCCCGGCCCCCTCTCTCTGCCCTCGGCCCCCTCTCTCTGCCCCCGGCCCCCCTCTCTCTGCTCCCGGGCCCCCTCTCTCTCCCCCCGGCCCCCCTCTCTCTCCCCACGGCCCCCCTCTCTCTCCCCACGCCCCCCTCTCTCTCTCCACGGCCCACTTCTCTCTCCCCATGGCCCCCCTCTCTCTCCCACTGGCCCCCCTCTCGATCCCCCCCGGCCCCCCTCTCTCTGCCCCCGGCCCCCCTCTCTATCCCCCCGGCCCCCTCTCTCTCCCCCCGGCCTCCCGCTCTCTGCCCCCGGCCCCCCTCTCTCTCCCCCCGGCCCCCCTCTCTCTTCACACGGCCCCCCTCTCTCTCCACACGCCCTTTTCTCTCTCCCCACGGCCCCCCTCTCTCTCCCCAAGGCCCCCCTCTCTCTCCCCACGGCCCCCCTCTCTCTCCCCACGGCCCCCCTCTCTCTCCCCACGGCCCCCCTCTCTCTCCCCACGCCCCCCTCTCTTTCCCCCCGGCCCCTTTCTCTCTCCCCCCTGCCCCCTCTCTTTCTCCCCACGGCCCCCTCTCTCTCCCGCCGGCCCCCCTCTCTCTCCCCCCGGCTCCCCTCTCTCCCCACGGCCCCCCTCTCTCTCCCCACGGCCCCCCTCTCTCTACCCCCGGAACCCCTCTCTCTCCCCCCGGCCCCCTCTCTCTCCCCCCGGCCCCCTCTCTCTCTCCCCGGCCCCCCTCTCTCTGCCCCCGGCCCCCCTCTCTCTGCCCCCGGCCCCCCTCTCTCTGCCCCCGGCCCCCCTCTCTCTGCCCCGGCCCCCCTCTCTCTCCCCCCGGCCCCCCTCTCTCTCCTCACGGCCCCCCTCTCTCTCCCCACGGCCCCCCTCTCTCTCCCCACGGCCCCCCTCTCTCTCCACGGCCCCCTTCTCTCTTCCCACGGCCCCCTCTCTCTCCCACCGGCCCCCTCTCTCTCCCCCGGCCCCCCTCTCTCTCCCGCCGGCCCCCCTCTCTCTCCCCCCGGCCCCCCTCTCTTTGCCCCCGGCCCCCCTCTCTATCCCCCCGGCCCCCCTCTCTCTCCCCCCGGCCCCCCTCTCTCTGCCCCGGCCCCCCTCTCTCTCCCCCCGGCCCCCCTCTTTTTTACACGGCCCCCCTCTCTCTCCACACGGCCCCTTTCTCTCTCCCCACGGCCCCCTCTCTCTACCCACGGCCCCCCTCTCTCTCCCCACGGCCCCCCTCTCTCTCCCCACGGCCCCCCTGTCTTTCCCCCCTGCCCCCCCTCTCTCTCCCCCCGGCCCCCCTCTTTCTCCCCACGGTCCCCCTCTCTCGCCCGCTGGCCCCCCTCTCTCTCCCCCCGGCTCCCCTCTCTCTCCCCACGGCCCCCCTCTCTCTCCCCATGGCCCCCCTCTCTCTTCCCCCGGCCCCCCTCTCTCTCCCCCCGGCCCACCTCTCTCTCCCCCCAGCCCTCCTCTCTCTCCCCCGGCCCCCCTCTCTCTGCCCCCGGCCCCCCTCTCTCTTCCCCCGGCCCCCCTCTCTCTGCCCTCGGCCCCCCTCTCTCTGCCCCCGGCCCCCCTCTCTCTGCTCCCGGCCCCCCTCTTTCTCCCCCGGCCCCCTCGCTCTCCCCACGGCCCCCCTCTCTCTCCCCACGGCCCCCCTCTCTCTCTCCACGGCCCCCTTCTCTCTCCCCATGGCCCCCCTCTCTCTCCCACCGGGCCCCCTCTCGATCCCCCAGGCCTGCTGCTCTCTGCCCCCGGCCCCCCTCTCTCTCCCCCCGGCCGCCCTCTCTCTTCACACGGCCCCCTCTCTCTCCACACGGCCCTTTTCTCTCTCCCCACGGCCCCTCTCTCTCCCCAAGGCCCCCCTCTCTCTCCCCACGGCCCCCCTCTCTCTCCACACGGCCCCCTCTCTTTCCCCCCGGCCCCCCTCTCTCTCCCCCCGGCCCCCCTCTTTCTCCCTACGGCCCCCCTCTCTCTCCCGCCGGCCCCCCTCTCTCTCCCCCCGGCTCCCCTCTCTCTCCCCACGGGCCCCCCTCTCTCTCCCCACGGCCCCCTCTCTCTCCCCCCGGCCCCCCTCTCTCTCCCCCCGGCCCCCCTCTCTCTCCCCCCGGCCCCCTTCTCTCTGCCCCCGGCCCCCCTCTCTCTGCCCCCGGCCCCACTCTCTCTGCCCTCGGCCCCCCTCTCTCTCTGCCCCGGCCCCCCTCTCTCTGCCCCCGGCCCCCCTCTCTCTCCCCCCGGCCCCCCTCGCTCTCCCCCCGGCCCCCCTCTCTATCCCCCGTCCCTCCTCTCTCTCCCCCGGCCCCCCTCTCTCTGCCCCCGGCCCCCCTCTCTATCCCTCCGGCCCCCTCTCTCTCCCCCCGGCCCCCCTCTCTCTGCCCCCGGCCCTCCTCTCTCTCCCCCCGGCCCCCCTCTTTTTTTACACGGCCCCCCTCTCTCTCCACACGGCCCCTTTCTCTCTCCCCACGGCCCCCCTCTCTCTCCCCACGGCCCCCCTCTCTCTCCCCACGGCCCCCCTCTCTCTCCCCACGGCCCCCCTCTCTTTCCCCCCGGCCCCCCTCTCTCTCCCCAGGCCCCCCTCTTTCTCCCACGGCCCCTCTCTCTCGCCCGCCGGCCCCCCTCTCTCTCCCCCCGGCTGCCCTCTTTCTCCCCACGGCCCCCCTCTCTCTCCCCACGGCCCCCCTCTCTCTCCCCCCGGCCCCCCTCTCTCTCTCCCCGGCCCCCCTCTCTCTCCCCCCAGCCCTCCTCTCTCTCCCCCCGGCCTCCCTCTCTCTGCCCCCGGCCCCCCTCTCTATTCCCCCGGCCCCCCTCTCTCTGCCCTCGGCCCCCCTCTCTCTGCCCCCGGCCCCCCTCTCTCTGCTCCCGGGCCCCCTCTCTCTCCCCCCGGCCCCCTCTCTCTCCCCACGGCCCCCCTCTCTCTCCCCACGGCCCCCCTCTCTCTCTCCACGGCCCACTTCTCTCTCCCCATGGCCCCCCTCTCTCTCCCACCGGCCCCCTTCTCGATCCCCCCCGGCCCCCCTCTCTCTGCCCCCGGCCCCCCTCTCTATCCCCCCGGCCCCCTCTCTCTCCCCCCGGCCTCCCGCTCTCTGCCCCCGGCCCCCTCTCTCTCCCCCGGCCCCCCTCTCTCTTCACACGGCCCCCCTCTCTCTCCACACGGCCCTTTTCTCTCTCCCCACGGCCCCCCTCTCTCTCCCCAAGGCCCCCTCTCTCTCCCCACGGCCCCCCTCTCTCTCCCCACGGCCCCCTCTCTCTCCCCACGGCCCCCCTCTCTTTCCCCACGGCCCCCCTCTCTCTCCCCACGGCCCCCCTCTCTTTCCCCCCGGCCCCTTCTCTCTCCCCCCTGCCCCCTCTCTTTCTCCCCACGGCCCCCCCTCTCTCTCCCGCCGGCCCCACTCTCTCTCCCCCCGGCTCCCCTCTCTCCCCACGGCCCCCGTCTCTCTCCCCACGGCCCCCCTCTCTCTACCCCCGGACCCCCTCTCTCTCCCCCCGGCCCCCCTCTCTCTCCCCCCGGCCCCCCTCTCTCTCTCCCCGGCCCCCCTCTCTCTGCCCCCAGCCCCCCTCTCTCTGCCCCCGGCCCCCCTCTCTCTGCCCCCGGCCCCCCTCTCTCTGCCCCGGCCCCCCTCTCTCTCCCCCCGGCCCCCCTCTCTCTCCTCACGGCCCCCTTCTCTCTCCCCACGGCCCCCTCTCTCTCCCCACGGCCCCCCTCTCTCTCTCCACGGCCCCCTTCTCTCTCCCACAGCCCCCCTCTCTCTCCCACCGGCCCCCCTCTCTCTCCCCCCGGCCCCCCTCTCTCTCCCCCCGGCCCCCCTCTCTCTCCCCCCGGCCCCCCTCTCTTTGCCCCCGGCCCCCCTCTCTATCCCCCCGGCCCCCCTCTCTCTCCCCCCGGCCCCCCTCTCTCTGCCCCCGGCCCCCCTCTCTCTCCCCCCGGCCCCCTCTTTTTTACACGGCCCCCCTCTCTCTCCACACGCCCCTTTCTCTCTCCCCACGGCCCCCCTCTCTCTACCCACGGCCCCCCTCTCTCTCCCCACGTCCCCCCTCTCTCTCCCCACGGCCCCCCTGTCTTTCCCCCCGGCCCCCCTCTCTCTCCCCCGGGCCCCCCTCTTTCTCCCCACGGTCCCCCTCTCTCGCCCGCTGGCCCCCCTCTCTCCCCCCGGCTCCCCTCTCTCTCCCCACGGCCCCCCTCTCTCTCCCCATGGCCCCCCTCTCTCTTCCCCCGTCCCCCCTCTCTCTCCCCCCGGCCCACCTCTCTCTCCCCCCAGCCCTCCTCTCTCTCCCCCCGGCCCCCCTCTCTCTGCCCCCGGCCCCCCTCTCTCTTCCCCGGCCCCCCTCTCTCTGCCCTCGGCCCCCCTCTCTCTGCCCCCGGCCCCCTCTCTCTGCTCCCGGCCCCCCTCTTTCTCCCCCCGGCCCCCTCGCTCTCCCCACGGCCCCCCTCTCTCTCCCCACGGCCCCCCTCTTTCTCTCCACGGCCCCCTTCTCTCTCCCCATGGCCCCCCTCTCTCTCCCACCGGCCCCCCTCTCGATCCCCCCGGCCCCCCTCTCTCTGCCCCCCGGCCCCCCTCTCTATCCCCCCGGCCCCCTCTCTCTCCCCCAGGCCTGCTGCTCTCTGCCCCCGGCCCCCCTCTCTCTCCCCCCGGCCGCCCTCTCTCTTCACACGGCCCCCTCTCTCTCCACACGGCCCTTTTCTCTCTCCCCACGGCCCCCTCTCTCTCCCCAAGGCCCCCCTCTCTCTCCCCCCGGCCCCCCTCTCTCTCCCCCCGGCCCCCCTCTTTCTCCCCACGGCCCCCCTCTCTCTCCCGCCGGCCCCCCTCTCTCTCCCCCCGGCTCCCCTCTCTCTCCCCACCGCCCCCCTCTCTCTCCCCACGGCCCCCCTCTCTCTCCCCCGGCCCCCCTCTCTCTCCCCCCGGCCCCCCTCTCTCTCCCCCCGGCCCCCCTCTCTCTGCCCCCGGCCCCCCTCTCTCTGCCCCCGGCCCCACTCTCTCTGCCCTCGGCCCCCCTCTCTCTGCCCCCTGGCCCCCTCTCTCTGCCCCCGGCCCCCCTCTCTCCCCCCGGCCCCACTCGCTCTCCCCCCGGCCCCCCTCTCTATCCCCCCGGCCCTCCTCTCTCTCCCCCCGGCCCTCCTCTCTCTGCCCCCGGCCCCCCTCTCTCTTCCCCTGGCACCCCTCTCTCTGCCCTCGGCCCCCCCCTCTCTCTGCCCCCGGCCCCCCTCTCTCTGCTCCCGGCCCCCCTCTCTTTCCCCCCAGCCCCCCTCTCTCTCCCCACGCCCCCCCTCTCTCTCCCCACGGCCCCCCTCTCTCTTTCCACGGCCCCCTTCTCTCTCCCCACGGCCCCCCTCTCTCTCCCACCGGCCCCCCTCTCTCTCCCCCCGGCCCCAATCTCTCTGCCCCCGGCCCCCCTCTCTATCCCCCCGGCCCCCTCTCTCTCCCCCCGGCCCCCCTCTCTCTTCACACGGCCCCCCCCCCTCTCTCTCCACACGGCCCTTTTCTCTCTCCCCACGGCCCCCCTCTCTCTCGCCACGGCCCCCCTCTCTCTCCCCATGGCCCCCCTCTCTCTCCCCCCGGCCCCCCTCTCTCTCCCCCCGGCCCCCCTCTCTCTCCCCCCAGCCCTCCTCTCTCTCCCCCGGCCCCCCTCTCTCTGCCCCCGGCCCCCCTCTCTCTTCCCCCGGCCCCCCTCTCTCTGCCCTCGGCCCCCCTCTCTCTGCCCCCGGCCCCCCTCTCTCTGCTCCCGGCCCCCCTCTCTCTCCCCCCGGCCCCCCTCGCTCTCCCCACGGCCCCCCTCTCTCTCCCCACGGCCCCCCTCTCTCTCTCCACGGCCCCCTTCTCTCTCCCCATGGCCCCCCTCTCTCTCCCACCGGCCCCCCTCTCGATCCCCCCGTCCCCCCTCTCTCTGCCCCCGGCCCCCCTCTCTATCCCCCGGCCCCCCTCTCTCTCCCCCAGGCCCCCCTCTTTCTCCCCACGGCCCCTCTCTCTTGCCCGCCGGCCCCCCTCTCTCTCCCCCCGGCTGCCCTCTTTCTCTTCACGGCCCACTTCTCTCTCCCCATGGCCCCCCTCTCTCTCCCACCGGCCCCCCTCTCGATCCCCCCCGGCCCCCCTCTCTCTGCCCCCGGCCCCCCTCTCTATCCCCCCGGCCCCATCTCTCTCCCCCCGGCCTCCCGCTCTCTGCCCCCGGCCCCCCTCTCTCTCCCCCCGGCCCCCTCTCTCTTCACACGGCCCCCCTCTCTCTCCACACGGCCCTTTTCTCTCTCCCCACGGCCCCCCTCTCTCTCCCCAAGGCCCCCCTCTCTCTCCCCACGGCCCCCCTCTCTCTCCCCACGGCCCCCCTCTCTCTCCCCACGGCCCCCCTCTCTCTCCCCACGGCCCCCCTCTCTTTCCCCCCGGCCCCCTTCTCTCTCCCCCCTGCCCCCTCTCTTTCTCCCCACGGCCCCCCTCTCTCTCCCGCCGGCCCCCCTCTCTCTCCCCCCGGCTCCCCTCTCTCCCCACGGCCCCCCTCTCTCTCCCCACGGCCCCCCTCTCTCTACCCCCGGACCCCCTCTCTCTCCCCCCGGCCCCCCTCTCTCTCCCCCCCGCCCCCCTCTCTCTCTCCCCGGCCCCCCTCTCTCTGCCCCCGGCCCCCCTCTCTCTTCCCCCGGCCCCCCTCTCTCTGCCCCCGGCCCCCCTCTCTCTGCCCCCGGCCCCACTCTCTCTGCCCCCGGCCCCCCTCTCTCTGCCCCCGGCCCCCCTCTCTCTCCTCACGGCCCCCCTCTCTCTCCCCATGGCCCCCCTCTCTCTCCCCAAGGCCCCCCTCTCTCTCTCCACGGCCCCCTTCTCTCTTCCCACGGCCCCCCTCTCTCTCCCACCGGCCCCCCTCTCTCTCCCCCCGGCCCCCCTCTCTCTCCCCCCGGTCCCCCTCTCTCTCCCCCCGGCCCCCCTCTCTTTGCCCCCGGCCCCCCTCTCTATCCCCCCGGCCCCCCTCTCTCTGCCCCCGGCCCCCCTCTCTCTCCCCCCGGCCCCCCTCTTTTTTACACGGCCCCCCTCTCTCTCCACACTGCCCCTTTCTCTCTCCCCACGGCCCCCCTCTCTCTACCCACGGCCCCCCTCTCTCTCCCCACGGCCCCCCTCTCTCTCCCCACGGCCCCCCTGTCTATCCCCCGGCCCCCCTCTCTCTCCCCCCGGCCCCCCTCTTTCTCCCCACGGTCCCCCTCTCTCGCCCGCTGGCCCCCCTCTCTCTACCCCTGGACCCCCTCTCTCTCCCCCCGGCCCCCCTCTCTCTCCCCCCGGCCCCCCTCTCTCTCTCCCCGGCCCCCCTCTCTCTGCCCCCGGCCCCCCTCTCTCTGCCCCCGGCCCCCCTCTCTCTGCCCCCGGCCCCCCTCTCTCTGCCCCCGGCCCCCCTCTCTCTGCCCCCGGCCCCCCTCTCTCTGCCCCCGGCCCCCCTCTCTCCTCACGGCCCCCCTCTCTCTCCCCACGGCCCCCCTCTCTCTCCCCACGGCCCCCCTCTCTCTCTCCACGGCCCCCTTCTCTCTTCCCACGGCCCCCCTCTCTCTCCCACCGGCCCCCCTCTCTCTCCCCCCGGCCCCCCTCTCTCTCCCCCCGGCCCCCCTCTCTCTCCCCCCGGCCCCCCTCTCTTTGCCCCCGGCCCCCCTCTCTATCCCCCCGGCCCCCCTCTCTCTCCCCCCGGCCCCCATCTCTCTGCCCCCGGACCCCCTCTCTCTCCCCCCGGCCCCCCTCTTTTTTACACGGCCCCCCTCTCTCTCCACACGGCCCCTTTCTCTCTCCCCACGGCCCCCCTCTCTCTACCCACGGCCCCCCTCTCTCTCCCCACGGCCCCCCTCTCTCTCCCCACGGCCCCCCTGTCTTTCCCCCGGCCCCCCTCTCTCTCCCCCCGGCCCCCCTCTTTCTCCCCACGGTCCCCCTCTCTCGCCCGCTGGCCCTCCTCTCTCTCCCCCCGGCTCCCCTCTCTCTCCCCACGGCCCCCCTCTCTCTCCCCATGGCCCCCTCTCTCTTCCCCCGGCCCCCCTCTCTCTCCCCCCGGCCCACCTCTCTCTCCCCCCAGCCCTCCTCTCTCTCCCCCCGGCCTCCCTCTCTCTGCCCCCGGCCCCCCTCTCTCTTCCCCCGGCCCCCCTCTCTCTGCCCTCGGCCCCCCTCTCTCTGCCCCCGGCCCCCCTCTCTCTGCTCCCGGCCCCCCTCTTTCTCCCCCCGACCCCCTCGCTCTCCCCACGGCCCCCCTCTCTCTCCCCACGGCCCCCCTCTCTCTCTCCACGGCCCCCTTCTCTCTCCCCATAGCCCCCCTCTCTCTCCCACTGGCCCCCCTCTCGATCCCCCCGGCCCCCCTCTCTCTGCCCCCGGCCCCCCTCTCTATCCCCCCGGCCCCCCTCTCTCTGCCCCCGGCCCCCCTCTCTCTCCCCCCGGCCCCCCTCTTTTTTACACGGCCCCCCTCTCTCTCCACACTGCCCCTTTCTCTCTCCCCACGGCCCCCCTCTCTCTACCCACGGCCCCCCTCTCTCTCCCCACGGCCCCCCTCTCTCTCCCCACGGCCCCCCTGTCTATCCCCCGGCCCCCCTCTCTCTCCCCCCGGCCCCCCTCTTTCTCCCCACGGTCCCCCTCTCTCGCCCGCTGGCCCCCCTCTCTCTACCCCTGGACCCCCTCTCTCTCCCCCCGGCCCCCCTCTCTCTCCCCCCGGCCCCCCTCTCTCTCTCCCCGGCCCCCCTCTCTCTGCCCCCGGCCCCCCTCTCTCTGCCCCCGGCCCCCCTCTCTCTGCCCCCGGCCCCCCTCTCTCTGCCCCCGGCCCCCCTCTCTCTGCCCCCGGCCCCCCTCTCTCTGCCCCCGGCCCCCCTCTCTCCTCACGGCCCCCCTCTCTCTCCCCACGGCCCCCCTCTCTCTCCCCACGGCCCCCCTCTCTCTCTCCACGGCCCCCTTCTCTCTTCCCACGGCCCCCCTCTCTCTCCCACCGGCCCCCCTCTCTCTCCCCCCGGCCCCCCTCTCTCTCCCCCCGGCCCCCCTCTCTCTCCCCCCGGCCCCCCTCTCTTTGCCCCCGGCCCCCCTCTCTATCCCCCCGGCCCCCCTCTCTCTCCCCCCGGCCCCCATCTCTCTGCCCCCGGACCCCCTCTCTCTCCCCCCGGCCCCCCTCTTTTTTACACGGCCCCCCTCTCTCTCCACACGGCCCCTTTCTCTCTCCCCACGGCCCCCCTCTCTCTACCCACGGCCCCCCTCTCTCTCCCCACGGCCCCCCTCTCTCTCCCCACGGCCCCCCTGTCTTTCCCCCGGCCCCCCTCTCTCTCCCCCCGGCCCCCCTCTTTCTCCCCACGGTCCCCCTCTCTCGCCCGCTGGCCCTCCTCTCTCTCCCCCCGGCTCCCCTCTCTCTCCCCACGGCCCCCCTCTCTCTCCCCATGGCCCCCCTCTCTCTTCCCCCGGCCCCCATCTCTCTCCCCCCGGCCCACCTCTCTCTCCCCCCAGCCCTCCTCTCTCTCCCCCCGGCCTCCCTCTCTCTGCCCCCGGCCCCCCTCTCTCTTCCCCCGGCCCCCCTCTCTCTGCCCTCGGCCCCCCTCTCTCTGCCCCCGGCCCCCCTCTCTCTGCTCCCGGCCCCCCTCTTTCTCCCCCCGACCCCCTCGCTCTCCCCACGGCCCCCCTCTCTCTCCCCACGGCCCCCCTCTCTCTCTCCACGGCCCCCTTCTCTCTCCCCATAGCCCCCCTCTCTCTCCCACCGGCCCCCCTCTCGATCCCCCCGGCCCCCCTCTCTCTGCCCCCGGCCCCCCTCTCTATCCCCCCGGCCCCCTCTCTCTCCCCCAGGCCTGCTGCTCTCTGCCCCCGGCCCCCCTCTCTCTCCCCCCGGCCGCCCTCTCTCTTCACACAGCCCCCTCTCTCTCCACACGGCCCTTTTCTCTCTCCCCACGGCCCCCTCTCTCTCCCCAAGGCCCCCCTCTCTCTCCCCACGGCCCCCCTCTCTCTCCACACGGCCCCCTCTCTTTCCCCCCGGCCCCCCTCTCTCTCCCCCCGGCCCCCCTCTTTCTCCCTACGGCCCCCCTCTCTCTCCCTCCGGCCCCCCTCTCTCTCCCCCCGGCTCCCCTCTCTCTCCCCACGGCCCCCCTCTCTCTCCCCACGGCCCCCCTCTCTCTCCCCCGGCCCCCCTCTCTCTCCCCCCGGCCCCCCTCTCTCTCCCCCCGCCCCCCTCTCTCTGCCACCGGCCCCCCTCTCTCTGCCCCCGGCCCCACTCTCTCTGCCCTCGGCCCCCCTCTCTCTGCCCCCGGCCCCCCTCTCTCTGCCCCCGGCCCCCCTCTCTCTCCCCCCGGCCCCCCTCGCTCTCCCCCCGGCCCCCCTCTCTATCCCCCCGGCCCTCCTCTCTCTCCCCCCGGCCCCCCTCTCTCTGCCCCCGGCCCCCCTCTCTATCCCCCCGGCCCCCCTCTCTCTCCCCCCGGCCCCCCTCTCTCTGCCCCCGGCCCTCCTCTCTCTCCCCCCGGCCCCCCTCTTTTTTTACACGGCCCCCCTCTCTCTCCACACGGCCCCTTTCTCTCTCCCCACGGCCCCCCTCTCTCTCCCCACGGCCCCCCCCTCTCTCCCCACGGCCCCCCTCTCTCTCCCCACGGCCCCCCTCTCTTTCCCCCCGGCCCCCCTCTCTCTCCCCCAGGTCCCCCTCTTTCTCCCCACGGCCCCCCTCTCTCTCCCCCCGGCTGCCCTCTTTCTCCCCACGGCCCCCCTCTCTCACCCCACGGCCCCCCTCTCTCTCCCCCCGGCCCCCCTCTCTCTCCCCCCGGCCCCCCTCTCTCTCCCCCCAGCCCTCCTCTCTCTCCCCCCGGCCTCCCTCTCTCTGCCCCCGGCCCCCCTCTCTATTCCCCCGGCCCCCCTCTCTCTGCCCTCGGCCCCCCTCTCTCTGCCCCCGGCCCGCCTCTCTCTGCTCCCGGGCTCCCTCTCTCTCCCCCCGGCCCCCCTCTCTCTCCCCACGGCCCCCCTCTCTCTCCCCACGGCCCCCCTCTCTCTCTCCACGGCCCACTTCTCTCTCCCCATGGCCCCCCTCTCTCTCCCACCGGCCCCCCTCTCGATCCCCCCCGGCCCCCCTCTCTCTGCCCCCGGCCCCCCTCTCTATCCCCCCGGCCCCCTCTCTCTCCCCCCGGCCTCCCGCTCTCTGCCGCCGGCCCCCCTCTCTCTCCCCCCGGCCCCCCTCTCTCTTCACACGGCCCCCCTCTCTCTCCACACGGCCCTTTCCTCTATCCCCACGGCCCCCCTCTCTCTCCCCAAGGCCCCCCTCTCTCTCCCCACGGCCCCCCTCTCTCTCCCCACGGCCCCCCTCTCTCTCCCCACGGCCCCCCTCTCTCTCCCCACGGCCCCCCTCTCTCTCCCCACGGCCCCCCTCTCTTTCCCCCCGGCCCCCTTCTCTCTCCCCCCTGCCCCCTCTCTTTCTCCCCACGGCCCCCCTCTCTCTCCCGCCGGCCCCCCTCTCTCTCCCCCCGGCTCCCCTCTCTCCCCACGGCCCCCCTCTCTCTCCCCACGGCCCCCCTATCTCTACCCCCGGACCCCCTCTCTCTCCCCCCGGCCCCCCTCTCTCTCCCCCCGGCCCCCCTCTCTCTCTCCCTGGCCCCCCTCTCTCTGCCCCCGGCCCCCCTCTCTCTGCCCCCGGCCCCACTCTCTCTGCCCCCGGCCCCCCTCTCTCTGCCCCCGGCCCCCCTCTCTCTCCCCCCGGCCCCCCTCTCTCTCCTCACGGCCCCCCTCTCTCTCCCCACGGCCCCCCTCTCTCTCCCCACGGCCCCCCTCTCTCTCTCCACGGCCCCCTTCTCTCTCCCCACGGCCCCCCTCTCTCTCCCACCGGCCCCCCTCTCTCTTCCCCCGGCCCCCCTCTCTCTCCCCCCGGCCCCCCTCTCTCTCCCCCCGGCCCCCCTCTCTTTGCCCCCGGCCCCCCTATCTATCCCCCCGGCCCCCCTCTCTCTCCCCCCGGCCCCCCTCTCTCTGCCCCCGGCCCCCCTCTCTCTCCCCCCGGCCCCCCTCTTTTTTACACGGCCCCCCTCTCTCTCCACACGGCCCCTTTCTCTCTCCCCACGGCCCCCCTCTCTCTACCCACGGCCCCCCTCTCTCTCCCCACGGCCCCCCTCTCTCTCCCCACGGCCCCCCTGTCTTTCCCCCCGGCCCCCCTCTCTCTCCCCCCGACCCCCCTCTTTCTCCCCACGGTCCCCCTCTCTCGCCCGCTGGCCCCCCTCTCTCTCCCCCCGGCTCCCCTCTCTCTCCCCACGGCCCCCCTCTCTCTCCCCATGGCCCCCCTCTCTCTTCCCCCGGCCCCCCTCTCTCTCCCCCCGGCCGACCTCTCTCTCCCCCCAGCCCTCCTCTCTCTCCCCCCGCCCCCCCTCTCTCTGCCCCCGGCCCCCCTCTCTCTTCCCCCGGCCCCCCTCTCTCTGCCCTCGGCCCCCCTCTCTCTGCCCCCTGCCCCCCTCTCTCTGCTCCCGGCCCCCCTCTTTCTCCCCCCGGCCCCCCTCGCTCTCCCCACGGCCCCCCTCTCTCTCCCCACGGCCCCCCTCTCTCTCTCCACGGCCCCTTTCTCTCTCCCCATGGCCCCCCTCTCTCTCCCACCGGCCCCCCTCTCGATCCCCCCGGCCCCCCTCTCTCTGCCCCCGGCCCCCCTCTCTATCCCCACGGCCCCCTCTCTCTCCCCCAGGCCTGCTGCTCTCTGCCCCCGGCCCCCCTCTCTCTCCCCCCGGCCGCCCTCTCTCTTCACACGGCCCCCTCTCTCTCCACACGGCCCTTTTCTCTCTCCCCACGGCCCCCTCTCTCTCCCCAAGGCCCCCCTCTCTCTCCCCACGGCCCCCCTCTCTCTCCACACGGCCCCCTCTCTTTCCCACCGGCCCCCCTCTCTCTCCCCCCGGCCCCCCTCTTTCTCCCCACAGCCCCCCTCTCTCTCCCGCCGGCCCCCCTCTCTCTCCTCCCGGCTCCCCTCTCTCTCCCCACGGCCCCCCTCTCTCTCCCCACGGCCCCCCTCTCTCTCCCCCGGCCCCCCTCTCTCTCCCGCCGGCCCCCCTCTCTCTCCCCCCCGGCCCCCCTCTCTCTGCCCCCGGCCCCCCTCTCTCTGCCCCCGGCCCCACTCTCTCTGCCCTCGGCCCCCCTCTCTCTGCCCCCGGCCCCCCTCTCTCTGCCCCCGGCCCCCCTCTCTCTCCCCCCGGCCCCCCTCGCTCTCCCCCCGGCCCCCCTCTCTATCCCCCCGGCCCTCCTCTCTCTCCCCCCGGCCCTCCTCTCTCTGCCCCCGGCCCCCCTCTCTCTTCCCCCGGCCCCCCTCTCTCTGCCCTCGGCCCCCCTCTCTCTGCCCCCGGCCCCCCTCTCTCTGCTCCCGGCCCCCCTCTCTTTCCCCCCAGCCCCCCTCTCTCTCCCAACGGCCCCCCTCTCTCTCCCCACGGCCCCCCTCTCTCTCTCCACGGCCCCCTTCTCTCTCCCCACGGCCCCCCTCTCTCTCCCACCGGCCCCCCTCTCTCTCCCCCCGGCCCCAATCTCTCTGCCCCCGGCCCCCCTCTCTATCCCCCCGGCCCCCTCTCTCTCCCCCCGGCCCCCCTCTCTCTTCACACGGCCCCCCCCTCTCTCTCCACACGGCCCTTTTCTCTCTCCCCACGGCCCCCCTCTCTCTCGCCACGTCCCCCCTCTCTCTCCCCATGGCCCCCCTCTCTCTCCCCCCGGCCCCCCTCTCTCTCCCCCCGGCCCCCCTCTCTCTCCCCCCAGCCCTCCTCTCTCTCCCCCCGGCCCCCCTCTCTCTGCCCCCGGCCCCCCTCTCTCTTCCCCCGGCCCCCCTCTCTCTGCCCTCGGCCCCCCTCTCTCTGCCCCCGGCCCCCCTCTCTCTGCTCCCGGCCCCCCTCTCTCTCCCCCCGGCCCCCCTCGCTCTCCCCACGGCCCCCCTCTCTCTCCCCACGGCCCCCCTCTCTCTCTCCACGGCCCCCTTCTCTCTCCCCATGGCCCCCCTCTCTCTCCCACCGGCCCCCCTCTCGATCCCCCCGGCCCCCCTCTCTCTGCCCCCGGCCCCCCTCTCTATCCCCCCGGCCCCCTCTCTCTCCCCCAGGCCTGCTGCTCTCTGCCCCCGGCCCCCCTCTCTCTTCACACGGCCCCCTCTCTCTCCACCCGGCCCTTTTCTCTCTCCCCACGGCCCCCCTCTCTCTCCCGCCGGCCCCCCTCTCTCTCCCCCCGGCTCCCCTCTCTCTCCCCACGGCCCCCCTCTCTCTCCCCACGGCCCCCCTCTCTCTCCCCCGGCCCCCCTCTCTCTCCCCCCGGCCCCCCTCTCTCTCCCCCCGGCCCCCCTCTCTCTGCCCCCGGCCCCCCTCTCTCTGCCCCCGGCCCCACTCTCTCTGCCCTCGGCCCCCCTCTCTCTGCTCCCGGCCCCCCTCTCTCTGCCCCCGGCCCCCCTCTCTCTCCCCCCGGCCCCCCTCTCTCTCCCCCCGGCCCCCCTCTCTATCCCCCCGGCCCTCCTCTCTCTCCCCCCAGCCCTCCTCTCTCTGCCCCCGGCCCCCCTCTCTCTTCCCCCGGCCCCCCTCTCTCTGCCCTCGGCCCCCCTCTCTCTGCCCCCGGCCCCCCTCTCTCTGCTCCCGGCCCCCCTCTCTTTCCCCCCTGCCCCCCTCTCTCTCCCCACGGCCCCCCTCTCTCTCCCCATGGCCCCCCTCTCTCTCTCCACGGCCCCCTTCTCTCTCCCCACGGCCCCCCTCTCTCTCCCACCGGCCCCCCTCTCTCTCCCCCCGGCCCCAATCTCTCTTCCCCCGGCCCCCCTCTCTATCCCCCCGGCCCCCTCTCTCTCCCCCCGGCCCCCCTCTCTCTTCACACGCCCCCCCCCTCTCTCTCCACACGGCCCTTTTCTCTCTCCCCACGGCCCCCCTCTCTCTCGCCACGGCCCCCCTCTCTCTCCCCCCGGCCCCCCTCTTTCTCCCCACGGCCGCCCTCTCTCTCCCACCGGCCCCCCTCTCTCTCCCCCCGGCTCCCCTCTCTCTCCCCACTGCCCCCCTCTCTCTCCCCACGGCCCCCCTCTCTCTACCCCGGCCCCCCTCTCTCTCCCCCCGGCCCCCCTCTCTCTCCCCCTGGCCCCCCTCTCTCTGCCCCCGGCCCCCCTCTCTCTGCCCACGGCCCCCCTCTCTCTCCCCATGGCCCCCCTCTCTCTCACCACGGCCCCCCTCTCTCTCCACGGCCCCCTTCTCTCTCCCCACGGCCCCCCTCTCTCTCTACCGGCCCCCCTCTCTCTCGCCCCGGCCCCCCTCTCTCTCCCCCCGGCCCCCCTCTCTCTCCCGCCGGCCCCCCTCTCTCTCCCCCCGGCCCCCTTCTCTCTGCCCCTGGCCCCCCTCTCTATCCCCCCGGCCCTCCTCTCTCTTCCCCCGGCCCCCCTCTCTCTGCCCCCGGCCCACCTCTCTCTCCCCCCGGCCCCCCTCTCTCTTCACACGGCCCCCTCTCTCTCAACACGGCCCCTTTCTCTCTCCCTACGGCCCACTCTCTCTCCCCAACGGCCCCCCTCTCTCTCCCCACGGCCCCCCTCTCTCTCCCCACGGCCCCCCTCTCTTTGCCACCGGCCCCCCTCTCTCTCCCCCTGGCCCCCCTCTTTCTCCCCACGGCCCCCCTCTCTCTCCCGCCGGCCCCCCTCTCTCTCCCCCCGGGTCCCCTCTCTCTCCCCACGGCCCCCTTCTCTCTCCCCACGGCCCCCCTCTCTCTCCCCCCGGCCCCCCTCTCTCTCCCCCCGGCCCCCCTCTCTCTCCCCCCGGCCCCCCTCTCTCTCCCCCCGGCCCCCCTCTCTCTGCCCCCGGCCCCCCTCTCTCTGCCCCCGGCCCCCCTCTCTCTGCCCTCGGCCCCCCTCTCTCTTCCCCCGGCCCCCATCTCTCTGGCCCCAGCCCCCCTCTCTCTCCCCCCGGCCCTCCTCTCTCTCCCCACGGCCCCCCTCTCTCTCCCCACGGCCCCCCTCTCTCTCTCCACGGCCCCCTTCTCTCTCTCCACGGCCCCCCTCTCTCTCCCCACGGCCCCCCTCTCTCTCCCCCGGCCCCCCTCTCTCTCCCCCCGGCCCCCCTCTCTCTCCCCCCGGCCCCCCTCTCTCTGCCCCCGGCCCCACTCTCTCTGCCCCCGGCCCCACTCTCTCTGCCCTCGGCCCCCCTCTCTCTGCCCCCGGCCCCCCTCTCTCTGCCCCCGGCCCCCCTCTCTCTCCCCCCGGCCCCCCTCGCTCTCCCCCCGGCCCCCCTCTCTATCCCCCCGGCCCTCCTCTCTCTCCCCCCGGCCCTCCTCTCTCTGCCCCCGGCCCCCCTCTCTCTTCCCCCGGCCCCCCTCTCTCTGCCCTCGGCCCCCCTCTCTCTGCCCCCGGCCCCCCTCTCTCTGCTCCCGGCCCCCCTCTCTTTCCCCCCAGCCCCCTTCTCTCTCCCCACGGCCCCCCTCTCTCTCCCACCGGCCCCCCTCTCTCTCCCCCCGGCCCCAATCTCTCTGCCCCCGGCCCCCCTCTCTATCCCCCCGGCCCCCTCTCTCTCCCACCGGCCCCCCTCTCTCTTCACACGGCCCCCCCCTCTCTCTCCACACGGCCCTTTTCTCTCTCCCCACGGCCCCCCTCTCTCTCGCCACGGCCCCCCTCTCTCTCCCCACGGCCCCCCTCTCTCTCCCCACGGCCCCCCTCTCTCTCTCCACGGCCCCCTTCTCTCTCCCCACGGCCCCCCTCTCTCTCCCACCGGCCCCCCTCTCTCTCCCCCCGGCCCCAATCTCTCTGCCCCCGGCCCCCCTCTCTATCCCCCCGGCCCCCTCTCTCTCCCACCGGCCCCCCTCTCTCTTCACACGGCCCCCCCCTCTCTCTCCACACGGCCCTTTTCTCTCTCCCCACGGCCCCCCTCTCTCTCGCCACGGCCCTCCTCTCTCTCCCCATGGCCCCCCTCTCTCTCCCCCCGGCCCCCCTCTCTATCCCCCCGGCCCTCCTCTCTCTCCCCCCGGCCCTCCTCTCTCTGCCCCCGGCCCCCCTCTCTCTTCCCCCGGCCCCCCTCTCTCTGCCCTCGGCCCCCCTCTCTCTGCCCCCGGCCCCCCTCTCTCTGCTCCCGGCCCCCCTCTCTTTCCCCCCAGCCGCCCTCTCTCTCCCCACGGCCCCCCTCTCTCTCCCCACGGCCCCCCTCTCTCTCTCCACGGCCCCCTTCTCTCTCCCCCCGGCCCCCCTCTCTCTCCCACCGGCCCCCCTCTCTCTCCCCCCGGCCCCAATCTCTCTGCCCCCGGCCCCCCTCTCTATCCCCCCGGCCCCCTCTCTCTCCCACCGGCCCCCCTCTCTCTTCACACGGCCCCCCCCTCTCTCTCCACACGGCCCTTTTCTCTCTCCCCACGGCCCCCCTCTCTCTCGCCACGGCCCCCCTCTCTCTCCCCATGGCCCCCCTCTCTCTCCCCCCGGCCCCCCTCTCTATCCCCCCGGCCCTCCTCTCTCTCCCCCCGGCCCTCCTCTCTCTGCCCCCGGCCCCCCTCTCTCTTCCCCCGGCCCCCCTCTCTCTGCCCTCGGCCCCCCTCTCTCTGCCCCCGGCCCCCCTCTCTCTGCTCCCGGCCCCCCTCTCTTTCCCCCCAGCCGCCCTCTCTCTCCCCACGGCCCCCCTCTCTCTCCCCACGGCCCCCCTCTCTCTCTCCACGGCCCCCTTCTCTCTCCCCACGGCCCCCCTCTCTCTCCCACCGGCCCCCCTCTCTCTCCCCCCGGCCCCAATCTCTCTGCCCCCGGCCCCCCTCTCTATCCCCCCTGCCCCCTCTCTCTCCCCCCGGCCCCCCTCTCTCTTCACACGGCCCCCCCCTCTCTCTCCACACGGCCCTTTTCTCTCTCCCCACGGCCCCCCTCTCTCTCGCCACGGCCCCCCTCTCTCTCCCCATGGCCCCCCTCTCTCTCCCCCCGGCCCCCCTCTCTCTCCCCCCGGCCCCCCTCTCTCTCCCCCCAGCCCTCCTCTCTCTCCCCCCGGCCCCCCTCTCTCTGCCCCCGGCCCCCCTCTCTCTTCCCCCGGCCCCCCTCTCTCTGCCCTCGGCCCCCCTCTCTCTGCCCCCGGCCCCCCTCTCTCTGCTCCCGGCCCCCCTCTCTCTCCCCCCGGCCCCCCTCGCTCTCCCCACGGCCCCCCTCTCTCTCCCCACGGCCCCCCTCTCTCTCTCCACGGCCCCCTTCTCTCTCCCCATGCCCCCCCTCTCTCTCCCACCGGCCCCCCTCTCGATCCCCCCGGCCCCCCTCTCTCTGCCCCCGGCCCCCCTCTCTATCCCCCCGGCCCCCTCTCTCTCCCCCAGGCCTGCTGCTCTCTGCCCCCGGCCCCCCTCTCTCTTCACACGGCCCCCTCTCTCTCCACCCGGCCCTTTTCTCTCTCCCCACGGCCCCCCTCTCTCTCCCGCCGGCCCCCCTTTCTCTCCCCCCGGCTCCCCTCTCTCTCCCCACGGCCCCCCTCTCTCTCCCCACGGCCCCCCTCTCTCTCCCCCGGCCCCCCTCTCTCTCCCCCCGGCCCCCCTCTCTCTCCCCCCGGCCCCCCTCTCTCTGCCCCCGGCCCCCCTCTCTCTGCCCCCGGCCCCACTCTCTCTGCCCTCGGCCCCCCTCTCTCTGCTCCCGGCCCCCCTCTCTCTGCCCCCGGCCCCCCTCTCTCTCCCCCCGGCCCCCCTCTCTCTCCCCCCGGCCCCCCTCTCTATCCCCCCGGCCCTCCTCTCTCTCCCCCCAGCCCTCCTCTCTCTGCCCCCGGCCCCCCTCTCTCTTCCCCCGGCCCCCCTCTCTCTGCCCTCGGCCCCCCTCTCTCTGCCCCCGGCCCCCCTCTCTCTGCTCCCGGCCCCCCTCTCTTTCCCCCCAGCCCCCCTCTCTCTCCCCACGGCCCCCCTCTCTCTCCCCATGGCCCCCCTCTCTCTCTCCACGGCCCCCTTCTCTCTCCCCACGGCCCCCCTCTCTCTCCCACCGGCCCCCCTCTCTCTCCCCCCGGCCCCAATCTCTCTGCCCCCGGCCCCCCTCTCTATCCCCCCGGCCCCCTCTCTCTCCCCCCGGCCCCCCTCTCTCTTCACACGCCCCCCCCCTCTCTCTCCACACGGCCCTTTTCTCTCTCCCCACGGCCCCCCTCTCTCTCGCCACGGCCCCCCTTCTCTCCCCACGGCCCCCCTCTCTTTCCCCCCGGCCCCCCTCTCTCTCCCCCCGGCCCCCCTCTTTCTCCCCACGGCCCCCCTCTCTCTCCCACCGGCCCCCCTCTCTCTCCCCCCGGCTCCCCTCTCTCTCCCCACTGCCCCCCTCTCTCTCCCCACGGCCCCCCTCTCTCTACCCCGGCCCCCCTCTCTCTCCCCCCGGCCCCCCTCTCTCTCCCCCTGGCCCCCCTCTCTCTGCCCACGGCCCCCCTCTCTCTGCCCACGGCCCCCCTCTCTCTCCCCACGGCCCCCCTCTCTCTCACCACGGCCCCCCTCTCTCTCCACGGCCCCCTTCTCTCTACCCACGGCCCCCCTCTCTCTCTACCGGCCCCCCTCTCTCTCGCCCCGGCCCCCCTCTCTCTCCCCCCGGCCCCCCTCTCTCTCCCCCCGGCCCCCCTCTCTCTCCCCCCGGCCCCCTTCTCTCTGCCCCTGGCCCCCCTCTCTATCCCCCCGGCCCTCCTCTCTCTTCCCCCGGCCCCCCTCTCTCTGCCCCCGGCCCCCCTCTCTCTCCCCCCGGCCCCCCTCTCTCTTCACACGGCCCCAATCTCTCTGCCCCCGGCCCCCCTCTCTATCCCCCCGGCCCCCTCTCTCTCCCCCCGGCCCCCCTCTCTCTTCACACGCCCCCCCCCCTCTCTCTCCACACGGCCCTTTTCTCTCTCCCCACGGCCCCCCTCTCTCTCGCCACGGCCCCCCTCTCTCTCCCCACGGCCCCCCTCTCTTTCCCCCCGGCCCCCCTCTCTCTCCCCCCGGCCCCCCTCTTTCTCCCCACGGCCCCCCTCTCTCTCCCACCGGCACCCTCTCTCTCCCCCCGGCTCCCCTCTCTCTCCCCACTGCCCCCCTCTCTCTCCCCACGGCCCCCCTCTCTCTACCCCGGCCCCCCTCTCTCTCCCCCCGGCCCCCCTCTCTCTCCCCCTGGCCCCCCTCTCTCTGCCCCCGGCCCCCCTCTCTCTGCCCACGGCCCCCCTCTCTCTCCCCACGGCCCCCCTCTCTCTCACCACGGCCCCCCTCTCTCTCCACGACCCCCTTCTCTCTACCCACGGCCCCCCTCTCTCTCTACCGGCCCCCCTCTCTGTCGCCCCGGCCCCCCTCTCTCTCCCCCCGGCCCCCCTCTCTCTCCCCCCGGCCCCCCTCTCTCTCCCCCCGGCCCCCTTCTCTCTGCCCCTGGCCCCCCTCTCTATCCCCCCGGCCCTCCTCTCTCTTCCCCCGGCCCCCCTCTCTCTGCCCCCGGCCCCCCTCTCTCTCCCCCCGGCCCCCCTCTCTCTTCACACGGCCCCCTCTCTCTCCACACGGCCCCTTTCTCTCTCCCCACGGCCCACTCTCTCTCCCCACGGCCCCCCTCTCTCTCCCCACGGCCCCCCTCTCTCTCCCCACGGCCCCCCTCTCTTTGCCACCGGCCCCCCTCTCTCTCCCCCTGGCCCCCCTCTTTCTCCCCACGGCCCCCCTCTCTCTCCCGCCGGCCCCCCTCTCTCTCCCCCCGGGTCCCCTCTCTCTCCCCACGGCCCCCTTATCTCTCCCCACGGCCCCCCTCTCTCTCCCCCCGGCCCCCCTCTCTCTCCCCCCGGCCCCCTTCTCTCCCCACGGCCCCCCTCTCTCTCCCCCCGGCCCCCCTCTCTCTCCCCCCGGCCCCCCTCTCTCTCCCCCCGGCCCCCCTCTCTCTCCCCCCGGCCCCCCTCTCTCTGCCCCCGGCCCCCCTCTCTCTGCCCCCGGCCCCCCTCTCTCTGCCCTCGGCCCCCCTCTCTCTTCCCCCGGCCCCCATCTCTCTGGCCCCAGCCCCCCTCTCTCTCCCCCCGGCCCTCCTCTCTCTCCCCACGGCCCCCCTCTCTCTCCCCACGGCCCCCCTCTCTCTCCCCACGGCCCCCTTCTCTCTCTCCACGGCCCCCTTCTCTATCCCCACGGCCCCCCTCTCTCTCCCACCGGCCCCCCCTCTCTCTCGCCCCGGCCCCCCTCTCTCTCCCCCCGGCCCCCTCTCTCTCCCCGCAGCCCACCTCTCTCTCCCCCTGGCCCCCCTCTCTCTGCCCCCGGCCCCCCTCTCTCTACCAACGGCCCCCATCTCTCTGCCATCGGCCCCCCTCTCTCTGCCCCCGGCCCCCCTCTCTCTGCCCCCGGCCCCCCTGTCTCTCCCCCCGGCCCCCCTCTCTCTGCCCCCGGCCCCCCTCTCTCTGCCCCCGGCCCCCCTCTCTCTACCCCCAGGCCCCCCTCTCTCTCCCCCCGGCCCCCCTCTCTCTCCCCCCGGCCCCCCTCTCTCTCCCCCTGGCCCCCATCTCTCTCCCGCCGGTCCCCCTCTCTCTCCCGCCGGCTCCCCTCTCTCTCCCCCCGGCCCCCCTCTCTCTCCCCCCGGCCCCCCTCTCTCTCCCCCCGGCCCCCCTCTCTCTCTTCCTGGCCCCCCTCTCTCTGCCCCCGGCCCCCCTCTCTCTGCCCCCGCCCACCCTCTCTCTGCCCCCGGCCACCCTCTCTCTCCCCCAGCCCCCCTGTCTCTCTCCCCGGTCCCCCTCTCTCCCCCCGGGCCCCCTCTCTCTCCCCCCGGCCGCCCTCTCTCTCCCCCCGGCCCCCCTCTCTCTCCACCCGTCCCCCCTTTCTCTCCCACCGGCCCCCCTTTCTCTCTCCCCGGCCCCCCTCTCTCTCGCCCCGGCCCCCCTCTCTCTGCCCCCGGCCCCCTACTCTCTGCCCCCGGCCCCCCTCTCTCTGCCCCCGGCCCCCCTCTCTCTCCCCCCGGCCCCCCTCTCTCTCCCCCCGGCCCCCCTCTCTATCCCCCCGGCCCTCCTCTCTCTCCCCCCGGCCCTCCTCTCTCTGCCCCAGGCCCCCCTCTCTCTTCCCCCGGCCCCCCTCTCTCTGCCCTCGGCCCCCCTCTCTCTGCCCCCGCCCCCCTCTCTCTGCTCCCGGCCCCCCTCTCTTTCCCCCCGGCCCCCCTCTCTCTCCCCACGGCCCCCCTCTCTCTCCCCACGGCCCCCCTCTCTCTCTCCACGGCCCCCTTCTCTCTCCCCACGGCCCCCTCTCTCTCCCACCGGCCCCCCTCTCTCTCCCCCCGGCCCCAATCTCTATGCCCCCGGCCCCCCTCTCTATCCCCCCGGCCCCCTCTCTCTCCCCCCGGCCCCCCTCTCTCTTCACACGGCCCCCCCTCTCTCTCCACACGGCCCTTTTCTCTCTCCCCACGGCCCCCCTCTCTCTCCCCACGGCCCCCCTCTCTCTCCCCACGGACCCCTCTCTTTCCCCCTGGCTCCCCTCTCTCTCCCCACGGCCCCCCTCTCTCTCCGCATGGCCCCCCTCTCTCTACCCCAGCCCCCCTCTCTCTCCCCCGGCCGCCCTCTCTCTCCCCCTGGCCCCCCTCTCTCTGCCCCCGGCCCCCCTCTCTCTGCCCTCGGCCCCCCTCTCTCTGCCCCCGGCCCCCCTCTCTCTGCCCCCGGCCCCCCTCTCTCTCCCCCCGGCCCCCTCTCTCTCCCCACGGCCCCGCTCTCTCTCCCCACGGCCCCCCTCTCTCTCACCACGGCCCCCCTCTCTTTCCACGGCCCCCTTCTCTCTCCCCACGGCCCCCCTCTCTCTCGCCCCGGCCCCCTTCTCTCTCCCTCCGGCCCCCCTCTCTCTCCCCCCGGCCCCCCTCTCTCTCCCCCCGGCCCCCTTCTCTCTGCCCCTGGCCCCCCTCTCTATCCCCCCGGCCCCCCTCGCTCTTCCCCCGGCCTCCTCTCTCTGCCCCCGGCCCCCCTCTCTCTCCCCCCGGCCCCCCTTTCTCTTCACATGGCCCCTCTCTCTCTCCACACGGCCCCTTTCTCTCTCCCCACGGCCCCCCTCTCTCTCCCCACGGCCCCCCTCTCTCTCCCCACGGCCCCCCTCTCTCTCCCCACGGCCCCCCTCTCTTTCCCCCCGGCCCCCCTCTCTCTCCCCCTGGCCCCCCTCTTTCTCCCCACGGCCCCCCTCTCTCTCCCGCCGGCCCCCCTCTCTCTCCCCCCGGCTCCCCTCTCTCTCCGCACGGCACCCTTCTCTCTCCCCACGGCCCCCCTCTCTCTCCCACCGGCCCCCTTCTCTCTCCCCCCGGCCCCCCTCTCTCTCCCCCCGGCCCCCCTCTCTCTGCCCCCGGCCCCCCTCTCTCTGCCCTCGGCCCCGCTCTCTCTTCCCCCGGCCCCCCTCTCTCTCCACCCGGCCCCCCTCTCTCTCCCCACGGCCCCCCTCTCTCTCCCCACGGCCCCCCTCTCTCTCCCCACGGCACCCCTCTCTCTCTCCACGGCCCCCTTCTCTATCCCCACGGCCCCCCTCTCTCTCCCACCAGCCCCCCTCTCTTATCGCCCCGGCCCCCCTCTCTCTCCCCCCGGCCCCCTCTCTCTCCCCGCAGCCCCCCTCTCTCTCCCCCTGGCCCCCCTCTCTCTGCCCCCGGCCCCCCTCTCTCTGCCAACGGCTCCCCTCTCTCTGCCCCCGGCCCCCCTCTCTCTGCCCCCGGCCCCCCTCTCTCTGCCCCCGGCTCCCCTGTCTCTCCCCCCGGCCCCCCTCTTTCTGCCCCCGGCCCCCCTCTCTCTGCCCCCGGCCCCCCTCTCTCTACCCCCGGGCCCCCCTCTCTCTCCCTCCGGCCCCCCTCTCTCTCCCCCCGGCCCCCCTCTCTCTCCCCCTGGCCCCCATCTCTCTCCCGCCGGCCCCCCTCTCTCTCCCGCCGGCTCCTCTCTCTCTCCCCCCGGCCCCCCTCTCTCTCCCCCCGGCCCCCCTCTCTCTCCCCCCGGCCCCCCTCTCTCTCTTCCCGGCCCACCTCTCTCTGCCCCCGGCCCCCCTCTCTCTGCCCCCGGCCCCCCTCTCTCTGCCCCCGGCCCCCCTCTCTCTCCACCAGCCCCCTCTCTCTCTCCCCGGTCCCCCTCTCTCCCCCCGGCCCCCCACTCTCTCCCCCCGGCCGCCCTCTCTCTCCCCCCGGCCCCCCTCTCTCTCCACCCGGCCCCCCTTTCTCTCCCACCGGCCCCCCTTTCTCTCTCCCCGGCCCCCCTCTCTCTCGCCCCGGCCCCCCTCTCTCTGCCCCCGGCCCCCTCTCTCTGCCCCCGGCCCCCCTCTCTCTCCCCCCAGCCCCCCTGTCTCTCTCCCCGGTCCCCCCCTCTCTCCCCCGGCCCCCCTCTCTCTCCCCCCGGCCGCCCTCTTTCTCCCCCCGGCCCCCCTCTCTCTGCCCCCGGCCCCCCTCTCTCTGCCCCCGGCCCCCCTCTCTCTGCCCCCGGCCCCCCTCTCTCTGCCCCCGGCCCCACCCTCTCTGCCCCCGGCCCCCCTCTCTCTCCCCCCGGCCCCCCTCTCTCTCCCCACGGCCCCCCTCTCTCTCCCCACGGCCCCCCTCTCTCTCCACGGCCCCCTTCTCTCTCCCCACGGCCCCCTTTCTCTCCCACCAGCCCCCCTCCCTCTCGCCCCGGCCCCCCTCTCACTCCCCCCGGCCCCCTCTCTCTCCCCGCAGCCCCCCTCTCTCTCCCCCTGGCCCCCCTCTCTCTGCCCCCGGCCCCCTCTCTCCACCCCCGGCCCCCCTCTCTCTGCCCCCGGCCCCCCTCTCTCTGCCCACGGCCCCCCTCTCTCTGCCCCCGGCCCCCCTGTCTCTCCCCCCGGCCCCCCTCTCTCTCCCCCTGGCCCCCCTCTTTCTCCCCACGGCCCCCCTCTCTCTCCCGCCGGCCCCCCTCTCTCTCCCCCCGGCTCCCCTCTCTCTCCGCACGGCCCCCTTCTCTCTCCCCACGGCCCCCCTCTCTCTCCCCCCGGCCCCCTTCTCTCTCCCCCCGGCCCCCCTCTCTCTCCCCCCGGCCCCCCTCTCTCTGCCCCCGGCCCCCCTCTCTCTGCCCTCGGCCCCCCTCTCTCTTCCCCCGGCCCCCCTCTCTCTCCCCCCGGCCCCCCTCTCTCTCCCCACGGCCCCCCTCTCTCTCCCCACGGCCCCCCTCTCTCTCCCCACGGCACCCCTCTCTCTCTCCACGGCCCCCTTCTCTATCCCCACGGCCCCCCTCTCTCTCCCACCAGCCCCCCTCTCTTATCGCCCCGGCCCCCCTCTCTCTCCCCCCGGCCCCCTCTCTCTCCCCGCAGCCCCCCTCTCTCTCCCCCTGGCCCCCCTCTCTCTGCCCCCGGCCCCCCTCTCTCTGCCAACGGCTCCCCTCTCTCTGCCCCCGGCCCCCCTCTCTCTGCCCCCGGCCCCCCTCTCTCTGCCCCCGGCTCCCCTGTCTCTCCCCCCGGCCCCCCTCTCTCTGCCCCCGGCCCCCCTCTCTCTGCCCCCGGCCCCCCTCTCTCTACCCCCGGGCCCCACTCTCTCTCCCCCCGGCCCCCCTCTCTCTCCCCCCGGCCCCCCTCTCTCTCCCCCTGGCCCCCATCTCTCTCCCGCCGGCCCCCCTCTCTCTCCCGCCGGCTCCCCTCTCTCTCCCCCCGGCCCCCCTCTCTCTCCCCCCGGCCCCCCTCTCTCTCCCCCCGGCCCCCCTCTCTCTCTTCCCGGCCCACCTCTCTCTGCCCCCGGCCCCCCTCTCTCTGCCCCCGGCCCCCCTCTCTCTGCCCCCGGCCCCCCTCTCTCTCCACCAGCCCCCTCTCTCTCTCCCCGGTCCCCCTCTCTCCCCCCGGCCCCCCTCTCTCTCCCCCCGGCCGCCCTCTCTCTCCCCCCGGCCCCCCTCTCTCTCCACCCGGCCCCCCTTTCTCTCTCCCCGGCCCCCCTCTCTCTCGCCCCGGCCCCCCTCTCTCTGCCCCCGGCCCCCCTCTCTCTGCCCCCGGCCCCCCTCTCTCTCCCCCCAGCCCCCCTGTCTCTCTCCCCGGTCCCCCCCTCTCTCCCCCCGGCCCCCCTCTCTCTCCCCCCGGCCGCCCTCTCTCTCCCCCCGGCCCCCCTCTCTCTGCCCCCGGCCCCCCTCTCTCTGCCCCCGGCCCCCCTCTCTCTGCCCCCGGCCCCCCTCTCTCTGCCCTCGGCCCCCCTCTCTCTGCCCCCGGCCCCACCCTCTCTGCCCCCGGCCCCCCTCTCTCTCCCCCCGGCCCCCCTCTCTCTCCCCACGGCCCCCCTCTCTCTCCCCACGGCCCCCCTCTCTCTCCACGGCCCCCCTCTCTCTCCACGGCCCCCTTCTCTCTCCCCACGGCCCCCTTTCTCTCCCACCGGCCCCCCTCCCTCTCGCCCAGGCCCCCCTCTCACTCCCCCCGGCCCCCTCTCTCTCCCCGCAGCCCCCCTCTCTCTCCCCCTGGCCTCCTCTCTCTGCCCCCGGCCCCTTCTCTCCACCCCCGGCCCCCCTCTCTCTGCCCCCGGCCCCCCTCTCTCTGCCCACGGCCCCCCTGTCTCTCCCCCCAGCCCCCCGCTCTCTGCCCCCGGCCCCACTCTCTCTGCCCCCGGCTCCCCTCTCTCTGCCCCCGGGCCCCCCTCTTTCTCCCCCCGGCCCCCCTCTCTCTCCCCCCAGCCCCCCTCTCTCTCCCCCTGGCCGACCTCTCTCTCCCACCGGCCCCCCTCTCTATCCCGCCGGCCCCCCTCTCTCTCACCCCGGCCCCCCTCTCTCTCCCCCCGGCCCCCTTCTCTCTCCCCCCGGCCCCCCTCTCTCTCACCCCGGCCCCCCTCTCTCTCTTCCCGGCCCCCCTCTCTCTACCCCCGGCCCCCCTCTCTCTGCCCCCGGCCCCCCTCTCTCGGCCCCCGGCCCCCCTCTCTCTCCCTCCGGCCCCCCTCTCTCTGCCCCCGGGCCCCCTCTATCTGCCCTGTCCCCCCTCTCTCTGCCCTCGGCCCCCCTCTCTCTGCCCCCGGCCCCCCTCTCTATCCCCACGGCCCCCCTCTCTCTCCCCCCGGCCCCCCTCTCTCTGCCCCCGGCCCCCCTCTCTCTCCCCCCGGCCCCCCTCTCTCTTCACACGGCCCCCCTCTCTCTCCCCCTGGCCGACCTCTCTCTCCCGCCGGCCCCCCTCTCTCTCCCGCCGGCCCCCCTCTCTCTCACCCTGGCCCCCCTCTCTCTCCCCCCGGCCCCCTTCTCTCTCCCCCCGGCCCCCCTCTCTCTCACCCCGGCCCCCCTCTCTCTCTTCCCGGCCCCCCTCTCTCTACCCCCGGCCCCCCTCTCTCTGCCCCCGGCCCCCCTCTCTCGGCCCCCGGCCCCCCTCTCTCTCCCTCCGGCCCCCCTCTCTCTGCCCCCGGGCCCCCTCTATCTGCCCTATCCCCCCTCTCTCTGCCCTCGGCCCCCCTCTCTCTGCCCCCGGCCCCCCTCTCTATCCCCACGGCCCCCCTCTCTCTCCCCCCGGCCCCCCTCTCTCTGCCCCCGGCCCCCCTCTCTCTCCCCCCGGCCCCCCTCTCTCTTCACACGGCCCCCCTCTCTCTCCCCCTGGCCGACCTCTCTCTCCCGCCGGCCCCCCTCTCTCTCACCCTGGCCCCCCTCTCTCTCCCCCCGGCCCCCTTCTCTCTCCCCCCGGCCCCCCTCTCTCTCACCCCGGCCCCCCTCTCTCTCTTCCCGGCCCCCCTCTCTCTACCCCCGGCCCCCCTCTCTCTGCCCCCGGCCCCCCTCTCTCGGCCCGCGGCCCCCCTCTCTCTCCCTCCGGCCCCCCTCTCTCTGCCCCCGGGCCCCCTCTATCTGCCCTATCCCCCCTCTCTCTGCCCTCGGCCCCCCTCTCTCTGCCCCCGGCCCCCCTCTCTATCCCCACGGCCCCCCTCTCTCTCCCCCCGGCCCCCCTCTCTCTGCCCCCGGCCCCCCTCTCTCTCCCCCCGGCCCCCCTCTCTCTTCACACGGCCCCCCTCTCTCTCCACACGGCCCCTTTCTCTCTCCCCACGGCCCCCCTCTCTCTCACCACGGCCCCCCTCTCTCTCCACGGCCCCCTTCTCTCTCCCCACGGCCCCCCTCTCTCTCGCCCCGGCCCCCCTCTCTCTCCCCCCGGCCCCCCTCTCTCTCCCCCCGGCCCCCCTCTCTCTCCCCCCGGCCCCCTTCTCTCTGCCCCTGGCCCCCCTCTCTATCCCCCCGGCCCCCCTCTCTCTTCCCCCGGCCCCCCTCTCTCTGCCCCCGGCCCCCCTCTCTCTCCCCCCGGCCCCCCTCTCTCTTCACATGGCCCCTCTCTCTCTCCCCACGGCCCCCCTCTCTCTCCCCACGGCCCCCCTCTCTCTCCCCACGGCCCCCCTCTCTCTCCCCACGGCCCCCCTCTCTTTCCCCCCGGCCCCCCTCTCTCTCCCCCTGGCCCCCCTCTTTCTCCCCACGGCCCCCCTCTCTCTCCCGCCGGCCCCCCTCTCTCTCCCCCCGGCTCCCCTCTCTCTCCGCACGGCCCCCTTCTCTCTCCCCACGGCCCCCCTCTCTCTCCCCCCGGCCCCCCTCTCTCTCCCCCCGGCCCCCCTCTCTCTCCCCCCGGCCCCCCTCTCTCTGCCCCCTGCCCCCCTCTCTCTGCCCTCGGCCCCCCTCTCTCTTCCCCCGGCCCCCCTCTCTCTCCCCCCGGCCCCCCTCTCTCTCCCCACGGCCCCCCTCTCTCTCCCCACGGCCCCCCTCTCTCTCCCCACGGCACCCCTCTCTCTCTCCACGGCCCCCTTCTCTATCCCCACGGCCCCCCTCTCTCTCCCACCAGCCCCCCTCTCTTATCGCCCCGGCCCCCCTCTCTCTCCCCTGGCCCCCCTCTCTCTGCCCCCGGCCCCCCTCTCTCTGCCAACGGCTCCCCTCTCTCTGCCCCCGGCCCCCCTCTCTCTGCCCCCCGGCCCCCTCTCTCTGCCCCCGGCTCCCCTGTCTCTCCCCCCGGCCCCCCTCTCTCTGCCCCCGGCCCCCCTCTCTCTGCCCCCGGCCCCCCTCTCTCTACCCCCGGGCCCCCCTCTCTCTCCCCCCGGCCCCCCTCTCTCTCCCCCCGGCCCCCTCTCTCTCCCCCTGGCCCCCATCTCTCTCCCGCCGGCCCCCCTCTCTCTCCCGCCGGCTCCCCTCTCTCTCCCCCCGGCCCCCCTCTCTCTCCCCCCGGCCCCCCTCTCTCTCCCCCCGGCCCCCTCTCTCTCTTCCCGGCCCACCTCTCTCTGCCCCCGGCCCCCCTCTCTCTCCACCAGCCCCCTCTCTCTCTCCCCCGGTCCCCCTCTCTCCCCCCGGCCCCCCTCTCTCTCCCCCCGGCCGCCCTCTCTCTCCCCCCGGCCCCCCTCTCTCTCCACCCGGCCCCCCTTTCTCTCCCACCGGCCCCCCTTTCTCTCTCCCCGGCCCCCCTCTCTCTCGCCCCGGCCCCCCTCTCTCTGCCCCCCGGCCCCCCTCTCTCTGCCCCCGGCCCCCCTCTCTCTCCCCCCAGCCCCCTGTCTCTCTCCCCGGTCCCCCCTCTCTCCCCCCGGCCCCCCTCTCTCTCCCCCGGCCGCCCTCTCTCTCCCCCGGCCCCCCTCTCTCTGCCCCCGGCCCCCCTCTCTTTGCCCCGGCCCCCCTCTCTCTGCCCCCGGCCCCCCTCTCTCTGCCCTCGGCCCCTCTCTCTGCCCCCGGCCCCACCCTCTCTGCCCCCGGCCCCCCTCTCTCTCCCCCCGGCCCCCCTCTCTCTCCCCACGGCCCCCCTCTATCTCCCCACGGCCCCCCTCTCTCTCCCCACGGCCCCCCTCTCTCTCTACGGCTCCCTTCTCTCTCCCCACGGCCCCCTTTCTCTCCCACCGGCCCCCCTCCCTCTCGCCCCGGCCCCCCTCTCACTCCCCCCGGCCCCCTCTCTCTCCCCGCAGCCCCCTCTCTCTCCCCCTGGCCCCCCTCTCTCTGCCCCGTCCCCCTCTCTCCACCCCCGGCCCCCCTCTCTCTGCCCCCGGCCCCCCTCTCTCTGCCCACGGCCCCCCTCTCTCTGCCCCCGGCCCCCTGTCTCTCCCGCCGGCCCCCCTCTCTCTGCCCCCGGCCCCACTCTCTCTGCCCCCGGCCCCCCTCTCTCTGCACCCGGGCCCCCCTCTTTCTCCCCCCGGCCCCCCCTCTCTCTCCCCCCAGCCCCCCTCTCTCTCCCCTGGCCGACCTCTCTCTCCCACCGGCCCCCCTCTCTATCCCGCCGGCCCCCTCTCCTCTCACCCCGGCCCCCCTCTCTCTCCCCCCGGCCCCCTTCTCTCTCCCCCCGGCCCCCCTCTCTCTCACCCCGGCCCCCCTCTCTCTCTTCCCGGCCCCCCTCTCTCCTACCCCCGGCCCCCCTCTCTCTGCCCCCGGCCCCCCTCTCTTGGCCCCCGGCCCCCCTCTCTCTCCTCCGGCCCCCCTCTCTCTGACCCGGGCCCCCTCTATCTGCCCTGTCCCCCTCTCTCTGCCCTCGGCCCCCCTCTCTCTGCCCCCGGCCCCCCTCTCTATCCCCACGGCCCCCCTCTCTCTCCCCCCGGCCCCCCTCTCTCTGCCCCCGGCCCCCCTCTCTCTCCCCCCGGCCCCCCTCTCTCTTCACATGGCCCCCCTCTCTCTCCCCCTGGCCGACCTCTCTCTCCCGCCGGCCCCCCTCTCTCTCCCGCCGGCCCCCTCTCTCTCACCACGGCCCCCTCTCTCTCCCCCCGGCCCCCTTCTCTCTCCCCCCGGCCCCCCTCTCTCTCACCCCGGCCCCCCTCTCTCTCTTCCCGGCCCCCCTCTCTCTACCCCCGGCCCCCCTCTCTCTGCCCCCGGCCCCCCTCTCTCGGCCCCCGGCCCCCCTCTCTCTCCCTCCGGCCCCCTCTCTCTCTGCCCCCGGGCCCCCTCTATCTGCCCTATCCCCCTCTCTCTGCCCCCGGCCCCCCTCTCTATCCCCACGGCCCCCCTCTCTCTCCCCCCGGCCCCCCTCTCTCTGCTTCCCGGCCCCCCTCTCTCTCCCCCCGGCCCCCCTCTCTCTTCACACGGCCCCCCTCTCTCTCCACACGGCCCCTTTCTCTCTCCCCACGGCCCCCTCTCTTCCCTCACGGCCCCCCTCTCTCTCCCCACGTCCCCCCTCTCTTTCCACCCGGCCCCCTCTCTCTCCCCCCGGCCCCCCTCTCTCTCCCACGGCCCCCCTCTATCTCCCCCCGGCCCCCCTCTCTCTCCCCCGGCCCCTCTCTCTCTCCCCACAGCCCCCCTCTCTCTCCCCCCGGCCCCCCTCTCTCTGCCCCCGACCCCCCTCTCTCTGCCCCCGGCTCCCCTCTCTCTCCCCACGTCCCCAATTTCTCTCCCCCCGGCCCCCCTCTCTCTGCCCCCGGCCCCCCTCTCTCTGCCCCCGGCCCCCCTCTCTCTGCCACCGGCCCCCCTCTCTCTCCCCCCCGGCCCCCCTCTCTCTGCCCCCGACCCCCCTCTCTCTGCCCCCGGCCCCCCTCTCTCTGCCCCCGGCCCCCTTCTCTCTGCCCCCGGCCCCCCTCTCTCTGCCCCCGGGCCCCCCTCTCTCTCCCCCAGGCCCCCATCTCTCTCCCCCCGGCCCCCCTCTCTCTCCCCCTGGCCCCACTCTCTCTCCCGCCGTCCCCCCTCTCTATGCCGCCGGCCCCCCTCTCTCTGCCCCAGGCCCCCTCTCTCTGCCCCCGGCCCCCCTCTCTCTCCCTCGACCCCCCTCTCTCTGCCCCCGGGCCCCCTCTATCTGCCCCGTCCCCCCTCTCTCTGCCCTCGGCCCCCCTCTCTCTGCCCCCGGCCCCCCTCTCTATCCCCCGGCCCCCCTCTCTCTCCCCCCGGCCCCCCTCTCTCTCCCCCCGGCCCCCCTCTCTCTTCACACGGCCCCCCTCTCTCTCCACACGGCCCCTTTCTCTCTCCCCACGGCCCCCCTCTCTCTCCCCATGGCCCCCCTCTCTTCCCCCACGGCCCCCCTCTCTCTCCCCACGTCCCCCCTCTCTTTCCCCCCGGCCCCCCTCTCTCTCCCCCCGGCCCCCCTCTCTCTCCCCCCGGCCCACCTCTATCTCCCCCCCGGCCCCCCTTCTCTCTGCCCCCGGCTCCCCTCTCTCTCCCCAAGGCCCCAATTTCTCTCCCCCCGGACCCCCTCTCTCTGCCCCCGCCCCCCTCTCTCTGCCCCCCGGCCCCCCTCTCTCTGCCCCCGGCCCCCCTCTCTCACCCCCCGGCCCCCCTCTCTCTGCCCCCGGCCCCCCTCTCTCTGCCCCCGGCCCCCCTCTCTCTGCCCCCGGCCCCCCTCTCTCTGCCCCCGGGCCCCCCTCTCTCTCCCCCAGGCCCCCTCTCTCTCCCCCTGGCCCCCCTCTCTCTCCCCCTGGCCCCCCTCTCTCTCCCCCCGGCCCCCTCTATCTCCCCCGCCCCCCTCTCTCTCCCCCGGCCCCTCTCTCTCTCCCCACGGCCCCCCTCTCTCTCCCGCCGGCCCCCCTCTCTCTGCCCCCGGCCCCCCTCTCTCTGCCCCCGGCTCCCCTCTCTCTCCCCACGGCCCCAATTTCTCTCCCCCCGGCCCCCCTCTCTCTGCCCCCGCCCCCCCTCTCTCTGCCCCCGGCCCCCCTCTCTCTGCCCCCGGCCTCCCTCTCTCTCCCCCCGGCCCCCCTCTCTCTGCCCCCGGCCCCCCTCTCTCTGCCCCCGGCCCCCCTCTCTCTGCCCCCGGCCCCCCTCTCTCTGCCCCCGGCCCCCCTCTCTCTGCCCCCGGGCCCCCCTCTCTCTCCCCCAGGCCCCACTCTCTCTCCCCCCGGCCCCCCTCTCTCTCCCCCTGTCCCCACTCTCTCTCCCGCCGTCCCCCCTCTCTCTCCCGCCGGCCCCCCTCTCTCTCCCCCCGGCCCCCCTCTCTCTCCCCCCGGCCCCCCCTCTCTCTCCCCCCGGCACCCCTCTCTCTCCCCCCGGCCCCCCTCTCTCTCTTCCCGGCCCCCCTCTCTCTGCCCCCGGCCCTCCTCTCTCTGCCCCGGCCCCCCTCTCTCTGCCCCCGGCCCCCTCTCTCTGCCCCCGGCCCCCCTCTCTCTGCCCCCGGCCCCCCTCTCTCTCCCCCAGCCCCCCTGTCTCTCTCCCCAGTCCCCCTCTCTCCCCCCGGCCCCCCTCTCTCTCCCCCCGGCCGCCCTCTCTCTCCCCCCGGCCCCCCTCTCTCTCCACCCGGCCCCCCTTTCTCTCCCACCGGCCCCCCTTTCTCTCTCCCCTGCCCCCCTCTCTCTCGCCCCGGCCCCCCTCTCTCTGCCCCCGGCCCCCCTCTCTCTGCCCCCGGCCCCCCTCTCTCTCCCCCCAGCCCCCCTGTCTCTCTCCCCCGTCCCCCCCTCTCTCCCCCGGCCCCCCTCTCTCTCCCCCCGGCAGCCCTCTCTCTCCCCCCGGCCCCCCTCTCTCTGCCCCGGCCCCCCTCTCTCTGCCCCCGGCCCCCCCTCTCTCTGCCCCCGGCCCCCCTCTCTCTGCCCTCGGCCCCCCTCTCTCTGCCCCCGGCCCCACCCTCTCTGCCCCCGGCCCCCCTCTCTCTCCCCCGGCCCCCCTCTCTCTCCCCACGGCCCCCCTCCCTCTCTCCACGGCCCCCTTCTCTCTCCCCACGGCCCCCTCTCTCTCCCACCGGCCCCCCTCCCTCTCGCCCCGGCCCCCCTCTCACTGACCCCGGCCCCCTTTCTCTCCCCGCAGCCCCCTCTCTCTCCCCCTGGCCCCCCTCTCTCTGCCCCCGGCCCCCTCTCTCTACCCCCGGCCCCCCTCTCTCTGCCCCCGGCCCCCTCTCTCTGCCCACGGCCCCCCTCTCTCTGCCCCCGGCCCCCTGTCTCTCCCCCCGGCCCCCCTCTCTCTGCCCTCGGCCCCTCTCTCTCTGCCCCCGGCCCCCCTCTCTTTGCCCCCGGGCCCCCCTCTCTCTCCCCCCGGCCCCCCTCTCTCTCCCCCCGGCCCCCCTCTCTCTCCCCCTGGCCCCCCTCTCTCTCCCGCCGGCCTCCCTCTCTCTCCCGCCGGCCCCCCTCTCTCTCACCCCGGCCCCCCTCTCTCTCCCCCCGGCCCCTTCTCTCTCCCCCCGGCCCCCCTCTCTCTCCCCCCGGCCCCCCTCTCTCTCTTCCCGGCTCCCCTCTCTCTACCCCCGGCCCCCCTCTCTCTGCCCCCGGCCCCCCTCTCTCTGCCCCCGGCCCCCCTCTCTCTCCCTTCGGCCCCCCTCTCTCTGCCCCCGGGCCCCCTCTATCTGCCCCGTCCCCCCTCTCTCTGCCCTCGGCCCCCCTCTCTCTGCCCCCGGCCCCCCTCTCTATCCCCCGGCCCCCCTCTCTCTGCCCCCGGCCCCCCTCTCTCAGCCCCCGGCTCCCCTCTCTCTCCCCACGGCCCCAATTTCTCTCCCCCCGGCCCCCCCTCTCTCTGCCCCCGCCCCCCCTCTCTCTGCCCTCTGTCCCCGGCCCCCCTCTCTCTCCTTCCGGCCCCCCTCTCTCTGCCCCCGGCCCCCCTCTCTCTGCCCCCGGCCCCCCTCTCTCTGCCCCCGGCCCCCTTCTCTCTGCCCCCGGCCCCCCTCTCTCTGCCCCCGGGCCCCCTCTCTCTCGCCCAGGCCCCCCTCTCTCTTCCCCCGGCCCCCCTCTCTCTCCCCCTGGCCCCCCTCTCTCTCCCCTCGGCCCCCCTCTATCTCCCCCCAGCCCCCCTCTCTCTCCCCCCGGCCCCTCTCTCTCTCCCCACGGCCCCCCTCTCTCTCCCCCCGGCCCCCCTCTCTCTGCCCCCGGCCCCCCTCTCTCTGCCCCCGGCTCCCCTCTCTCTCCCCACGGCCCCAATTTCTCTCCCCCCGGCCCCCCTCTCTCTGCCCCCGCCCACCCTCTCTCTGCCCCCGGCCCCCCTCTCTCTGCCCCCGGCCCCCCTCTCTCTCCCCCCGGCCCCCCTCTCTCTGCCCCCGGCCCCCCTCTCTCTGCCCCGGCCCCCCTCTCTCTGCCCCCGGCCCCCCTCTCTCTGCCCCCGGCCCCCCTCTCTCTGCCCCCGGGCCCCCCTCTCTCTCACCCAGGCCCCCCTCTCTCTCCCCTCGCCCCCCTCTCTCTCCCCCTGGCCCCACACTCTCTCCCGCCGTCCCCCCTCTCTCTCCTGCCGGCCCCCCTCTCTCTCCACCCGGCCCCCGTCTCTCTCCCCCCGGCCCCCCTCTCTCTCTTCCCGGCCCCCCTCTCTCTGCCCCCGTCCCTCCTCTCTCTGCCCCGGCCCCCCTCTCTCTGCCCCCGGCCCCCCTCTCTCTCCCCCCGGCCCCCCTCTCTCTGCCCCCGGCCCCCCTCTCTCTCCCCCAGCCCCCCTGTCTCTCTCCCCGGTCCCCCTCTCTCCCCCCGGCCCCCCCTCTCTCACCCCACGGCCGCCCTCTCTCTCCCCCCGGCCCCCTTCTCTCTCCACCCGGCCCCCCTTTCTCTCCCACCGGCCCCCCTTTCTCTCTCCCTGGCCCCCCTCTCTCTCACCCCGGCCCCCCTCTCTCTGCCCCCGGCCCCCCTCTCTCTGCACCCGGCCCCCCTCTCTCTCCCCCCAGCCCCCCTGTCTCTCTCCCCGGTCCCCCCCCTCTCCCCCGGCCCCCCTCTCTCTCCCCCCGGCCGCCCTCTCTCTCCCCCGGGCCCCCCTCTCTCTGCCCTGGCCCCCCTCTCTCTGCCCCCGGCCCCCCTCTCTCTGCCCCCGGCCCCCCTCTCTCTGCCCTCGGCCCCCCTCTCTCTGCCCCCGGCCCCACCCTCTCTGCCCCCGGCCCCCCTCCCTCTCGCCCCGGCCCCCCTCTCACTCCCCACGGCCCCCCTCTCTCTCCCCACGGCCCCCCTCTCTCTCCCCACGGCCCCCTCTCTCTCCCACCGGCCCCCCTCCCTCTCGCCCCGGCCCCCCTCTCTCTGCCCCCGGCCCCCTCTCTCTACCCCCGGCCCCCCTCTCTCTGCCCCCGGCCCCCCTCTCTCTGCCCACGGCCCCCCTCTCTCTGCCCCCGGCCCCCCTGTCTCTCCCCCCGGCCCCCCTCTCTCTGCCCCCGGCCCCCCTCTCTCTGCCCCCGGCCCCCCTCTCTCTGCACCCCGGGCCCCCCTCTCTCTCCCCCCGGCCCCCCTCTCTCTCCCCCCGGCCCCCCTCTCTCTCCCCCTGGCCCCCCTCTCTCTCCCGCCGGCCCCCCTCTCTCTCCCGCCAGCCCCCCTCTCTCTCACCCCGGCCCCCCTCTCTCTCCCCCCGGCCCCCTTCTCTCTCCCCCCGGCCCCCCTCTCTCTCCCCCCGGCCCCCCTCTCTCTCTTCCCGGCTCCCCTCTCTCTACGCCCGGCCCCCCTCTCTCTGCCCCGGCCCCCCTCTCTCTGCCCCCGGCCCCCCTCTCTCTCCCTCCGGCCCCCCTCTCTCTGCCCCCGGGCCCCCTCTATCTGCCCCGTCCCCCCCTCTCTCTGCCCTCGGCCCCCCTCTCTCTGCCCCCAGCCCCCCTCTCTATCCCCCCGGCCCCCCTCTCTCTCCCCCCGGCCCCCCTCTCTCTGCCCCCGGCCCCCCTCTCTCTCCCCCCGGCCCCCCTCTCTCTTCACACGGCCCCCCTCTCTCTCCACACGGCCCCTTTCTCTCTCCCCACGGCCCCCCTCTCTCTCCCCACGGCCCCCCTCTCTTCCCCCACGGCCCCCCTCTCTCTCCCCCCGGCCCCCCTCTCTCTCCCCCCGGCCCCCCTCTATCTCCCCCCGGCCCCCCTCTCTCTACCCCCGGCCCCTCTTTCTCTCCCCACAGCCCCCCTCTCTCTCCTCCCGGCCCCCCTCTCTCTGCCCCCGGCCCCCCTCTCTCTGCCCCCGGCTCCCCTCTCTCTCCCCACGGCCCCAATTTCTCTCCCCCCGGCCCACCTCTCTCTGCCCCCGGCCCCCCTCTCTCTGCCCCCGGCCCCCCTCTCTCTGCCCCCGGCCCCCCTCTCTCTCCCACCGGCCCCCTCTCTCTGACCCCGGCCCCCCTCTCTCTGCCCCCGGCCCCCCTCTCTCTGCCCTCGGCCCCTATCTCTCTGCCCCCGGCCCCCCTCTCTTTGCCCCCGGGCCCCCCTCTCTCTCCCCCCGGCCCCCCTCTCTCTCCCCCCGGCCCCCCTCTCTCTCCCCCTGGCCCCCCTCTCTCTCCCGCCGGCCTCCCTCTCTCTCCCGCCGGCCCCCCTCTCTCTCACCCCGGCCCCCTCTCTCTCCCCCCGGCCCCCTTCTCTCTCCCCCCGGCCCCCCTCTCTCTCCCCCCGGCCCCCCTCTCTCTCTTCCCCGCTCCCCTCTCTCTACCCCCGGCCCCCCTCTCTCTGCCCCCGGCCCCCCTCTCTCTGCCCCCGGCCCCCCTCTCTCTCCCTTCGGCCCCCCTCTCTCTGCCCCCGGGCCCCCTCTATCTGCCCCGTCCCCCCTCTCTCTGCCCTCGGCCCCCCTCTCTCTGCCCCCGGCCCCCCTCTCTATCCCCCCGGCCCCCCTCTCTCTGCCCCCGGCCCCCCTCTCTCTGCCCCCGGCCCCCTTCTCTCTGCCCCCGGCCCCCCTCTCTCTGCCCCCGGGCCCCCTCTCTCTCGCCCAGGCCCCCCTCTCTCTCCCCCCGGCCCCCCTCTCTCTCCCCTGGCCCCACTCTCTCTCCCGCCGTCCCCCCTCTCTCTCCTGCCGGCCCCCCTCTCTCTCCCCCCGGCCCCCCTCTCTCTCCCCCCGGCCCCCCTCTCTCTCTTCCCGGCCCCCTCTCTCTGCCCCCGTCCCTCCTCTCTCTGCCCCGGCCCCCCTCTCTCTGCCCCCGGCCCCCCTCTCTCTCCCCCCGGCCCCCCTCTCTCTGCCCCCGGCCCCCCTCTCTCTCCCCCAGCCCCCCTGTCTCTCTCCCCGGTCCCCCTCTCTCCCCCCGGCCCCCCTCTCTCACCCCACGGCCGCCCTCTCTCTCCACCCGGCCCCCCTCTCTCTCCACCCGGCCCCCCTTTCTCTCCCACCGGCCCCCCTTTCTCTCTCCCTGGCCCCCCCTCTCTCTCACCCCGGCCCCCCTCTCTCTGCCCCCGGCCCCCCTCTCTCTGCACCCGGCCCCCCTCTCTCTCCCCCCAGCCCCCCTGTCTCTCTCCCCGGTCCCCCCCTCTCTCCCCCCGGCCCCCCTCTCTCTCCCCCCGGCCGCCCTCTCTCTCCCCCGGGCCCCCCTCTCTCTGCCCCGGCCCCCCTCTCTCTGCCCCCGGCCCCCCTCTCTCTGCCCCCGGCCCCCCTCTCTCTGCCCTCGGCCCCCCTCTCTCTGCCCCCGGCCCCACCCTCTCTGCCCCCGGCCCCCCTCCCTCTCGCCCCGGCCCCCCTCTCACTCCCCACGGCCCCCCTCTCTCTCCCCACGGCCCCCCTCTCTCTCCCCACGGCCCCCTCTCTCTCCCACCGGCCCCCCTCCCTCTCGCCCCGGCCCCCCTCTCTCTGCCCCCGGCCCCCTCTCTCTACCCCCGGCCCCCCTCTCTCTGCCCCCGGCCCCCTCTCTCTGCCCACGGCCCCCCTCTCTCTGCCCCCGGCCCCCCTGTCTCTCCCCCCGGCCCCCCTCTCTCTGCCCCCGGCCCCCCTCTCTCTGCCCCCGGCCCCCCTCTCTCTGCACCCCGGGCCCCCCTCTCTCTCCCCCCGGCCCCCCTCTCTCTCCCCCCGGCCCCCCTCTCTCTCCCGCCGGCCCCCCTCTCTCTCCCGCCAGCCCCCCTCTCTCTGACCCCGGCCCCCCTCTCTCTCCCCCCGGCCCCCTTCTCTCTCCCCCGGCCCCCCTCTCTCTCCCCCCGGCCCCCCTCTCTCTCTTCCCGGCTCCCCTCTCTCTACGCCCGGCCCCCCTCTCTCTGCCCCCGGCCCCCCTCTCTCTGCCCCCGGCCCCCCTCTCTCTCCCTCCGGCCCCCCTCTCTCTGCCCCCGGGCCCCCTCTATCTGCCCCGTCCCCCCCTCTCTCTGCCCTCGGCCCCCCTCTCTCTGCCCCCAGCCCCCCTCTCTATCCCCCCGGCCCCCCTCTCTCTCCCCCCGGCCCCCCTCTCTCTGCCCCCGGCCCCCCTCTCTCTCCCCCCGGGCCCCCCTCTCTCTTCACACGGCCCCCCTCTCTCTCCACACGGCCCCTTTCTCTCTCCCCACGGCCCCCCTCTCTCTCCCCACGGCCCCCCTCTCTTCCCCCACGGCCCCCCTCTCTCTCCCCACGTCCCCCCTCTCTTTCCCCCCGGCCCCCCTCTCTCTCCCCCCGGCCCCCCTCTCTCTCCCCCCGGCCCCCCTCTATCTCCCCCCGCCCCCCTCTCTCTCCCCCGCCCCTCTTTCTCTCCCCACGGCCCCCCTCTCTCTCCTCCCGGCCCCCCTCTCTCTGCCCCCGGCCCCCCTCTCTCTGCCCCCGGCTCCCCTCTCTCCCCACGGCCCCAATTTCTCTCCCCCCGGCCCCCCTCTCTCTGCCCCCGGCCCCCCTCTCTCTGCCCCCGGCCCCCCTCTCTCTGCCCCCGGCCCCCCTCTCTCTCCCACCGGCCCCCCTCTCTCTGACCCCGGCCCCCCTCTCTCTGCCCCCGGCCCCCCTCTCTCTGCCCCCGGCCCCCCGTTCTCTGCCCCCGGCCCCCTCTCTCTGCCCCCGGGCCCCCCTCTCTCTCCCCCAGGCCCCCCTCTCTCTCCCCCCGGCCCCCCTCTCTCTCCCCCTGGCCCCACTCTCTCTCCCGCCGTCCCCCCTCTCTCTGCCCCCGGCCCCCCTCTCTCTGCCCCCGGCCCCCCTTTCTCTGCCCCCGGCCCCCCTCTCTCTCCCTCCAGCCCCCCTCTCTCTGCCCCCGGGCCCCCTCTATCTGCCCCGTCCCCCCCTCTCTCTGCCCTCGGCCCCCCTCTCTCTGCCCCCGGCCCCCCTCTCTATCCCCCCGGCCCCCCTCTCTCTCCCCCCGGCCCCCCTCTCTCTGCCCCCGGCCCCCCTCTCTCTCCCCCCGGCCCCCCTCTCTCTTCACACGGCCCCCCTCTCTCTCCACACGGCCCCTTTCTCTCTCCCCACGGCCCCCCTCTCTCTCCCCCACGGCCCCCCTCTCTTCCCCCACGGCCCCCCTCTCTCTCCCCACGTCCCCCCTCTCTTTCCCCCCGGCCCCCCTCTCTCTCCCCCCGGCCCCCCTCTCTCTCCCCCCGGCCCCCCTCTATCTCCCCCCGGCCCCCCTCTCTCTCCCCCCCGGCCCCTCTCTCTCTCCCCACGGCCCCCCTCTCTCTCCCCCCGGCCCCCCTCTCTCTGCCCCCGGCCCCCCTCTCTCTGCCCCCGGCTCCCCTCTCTCTCCCCACGGCCGCAATTTCTCTCCCCCCGGCCCCCCTCTCTCTGCCCCCGCCCCCCCTCTCTCTGCCCCCGGCCCCCCCTCTCTCTGCCCCCGGCCCCCCTCTCTCTCCCCCCGGCCCCCCTCTCTCTGCCCCCGGCCCCCCTCTCTCTGCCCCCGGCCCCCCTCTCTCTGCCCCCGGCCCCCCTCTCTCTGCCCCCGGCCCCCCTCTCTCTGCCCCCGGGCCCCCCTCTCTCTCCCCCAGGCCCCCCTCTCTCTCCCCCCGGCCCCCCTCTCTCTGCCCCCGGCCCCCCTCTCTCTGCCCCCGGGCCCCCCTCTCTCTCCCCCACGGCCCCCCTCTCTCTCCCCACGTCCCCCCTCTCTTTCCCCCCGGCCCCCATCTCTCTCCCCCCGCCCCCCCTCTCTCTCCCCCCGGCCCCCCTCTATCTCCCCCCGGCCCCCCTCTCTCTCCCCCCGGCCCCTCTCTCTCTCCCCACGGCCCGCCTCTCTCTCCCCCCGGCCCCCCTCTCTCTGCCCCCGGCCCCCCTCTCTCTGCCCCTGGCTCCCCTCTCTCTCCCCACGGCCCCAATTTCTCTCCCCCTGGCCCCCCTCTCTCTGCCCCCGCCCCCCCTCTCTCTCCCCACGGCCCCCCTCTCTCTCCCCCCGGCCCCCCTCTCTCTGCCCCCGGCCCCCCTCTCTCTGCCCCCGGCCCCCCTCTCTCTGCCCCCGGCCCCCTGCCCCCGGCCCCCCTCTCTCTGCCCCTGGGCCCCCCTCTCTCTCCCCCAGGCCCCCCTCTCTCTCCCCCCGGCCGCCCTCTCTCTCCCCCCGGCCCCCCTCTCTCTGCCCCCGGCCCCCCTCTCTCTGCCCCCGGCCCCCCTCTCTCTGCCCCCGGCCCCCCTCTCTCTCCCCCCGGCCCCCCTCTCTCTCCCCCCGGCCCCCCTCTCTCTCGCCCTGGCCCCCCTCTCTCTCCCGCCGGCCCCCCTCTCTCTCACCCCGGCCCCCCTCTCTCTCCCCCCGGCCCCCTTCTCTCTCCCCCGGCCCCCCTCTCTCTCCCCCCGGCCCCCCTCTCTCTCTTCCCGGCTCCCCTCTCTCTACGCCCCGGCCCCCCTCTCTCTGCCCCCGGCCCCCTCTCTCTGCCCCCGGCCCCCTCTCTCTCCCTCCGGCCCCCCTCTCTCTGCCCCCGGGCCCCCTCTATCTGCCCCATCCCCCCTCTCTCTGCCCTCGGCCCCCCTCTCTCTGCCCCCAGCCCCCCTCTCTATCCCCCGGCCCCCTCTCTCTCCCCCGGCCCCCCTCTCTCTGCCCCCGGCCCCCCTCTCTCTCCCCCCGGCCCCCCTCTCTCTTCACACGGCCCCCCTCTCTCTCCACACGGCCCCTTTCTCTCTCCCCACGGCCCCCTCTCTCTCCCCACGGCCCCCCTCTCTTCCCCCACGGCCCCCCTCTCTCTCCCCACGTCCCCCCTCTCTTTCCCCCCGGCCTCCCTCTCTCTCCCCCCGGCCCCCCTCTCTCTCCCCCCGGCCCCCCTCTATCTCCCCCCGGCCCCCCTCTCTCTCCCCCCGGCCCCTCTCTCTCTCCCCACGGCCCCCCTCTCTCTCCCCCGGCCCCCCCTCTCTCTCCCCCCGGCCCCCCTCTCTCTCGCCCTGGCCCCCCTCTCTCTCCCGCCGGCCCCCCTCTCTCTCACCCCGGCCCCCCTCTCTCTCCCCCCGGCCCCCTTCTCTCTCCCCCCGGCCCCCCTCTCTCTCCCCCCGGCCCCCCTCTCTCTCTTCCCGGCTCCCCTCTCTCTCCCTCCGGCCCCCCTCTCTCTGCCCCCGGGCCCCCTCTATCTGCCCCATCCCCCCTCTCTCTGCCCTCGGCCCCCTCTCTCTGCCCCCAGCCCCCCTCTCTATCCCCCCGGCCCCCTCTCTCTCCCCCCGGCCCCCCTCTCTCTGCCCCCGGCCCCCCTCTCTCTCCCCCCGGCCCCCCTCTCTCTTCACACGGCCCCCTCTCTCTCCACACGGCCCCTTTCTCTCTCCCCACGGCCCCCCTCTCTCTCCCCCACGGCCCCCCTCTCTTCCCCCACGGCCCCCTCTCTCTCCCCACGTCCCCCTCTCTTTCCCCCCGGCCTCCCTCTCTCTCCCCCCGGCCCCCCTCTCTCTCCCCCCGGCCCCCCTCTATCTCCCCCCGGCCCCCCTCTCTCTCCCCCGGCCCCTCTCTCTCTCCCCACGGCCCCCCTCTCTCTCCCCCGGCCCCCCCTCTCTCTGCCCCCGGCCCCCCTCTCTCTGCCCCCGGCTCCCCTCTCTCTCCCCACGGCCCCAATTTTCTCTCCCCCCGGCCCCCCTCTCTCTGCCCCCGGCCCCCCTCTCTCTGCCCCCGGCCCCCCTCTCTATGCCCCCGGCCCCCCTCTCTCTCCCACCGGCCCCCTCTCTCTGCCCCCGGCCCCCTCTCTCTGCCCCCGGCCCCCCTCTCTCTGCCCCCGGCCCCCGTTCTCTGCCCCCGGCCCCCCTCTCTCTGCCCCCGGGCCCCCCTCTCTCTCCCCCAGGCCCCCCCTCTCTCTCCCCCCGGCCCCCCTCTCTCTCCCCTGGCCCCACTCTCTCTCCCGCCGTCCCCCTCTCTCTGCCCCCGGCCCCCCTCTCTCTGCCCCCGGCCCCCCTCTCTCTGCCCCCGGCCCCCCTCTCTCTCCCTCCGGCCCCCCTCTCTCTGCCCCCGGGCCCCCCTCTCTCTCCCCCAGGCCCCCCTCTCTCTCCCCCCGGCCCCCCTCTCTCTGCCCCGGCCCCCCTCTCTCTGCCCCCGGGCCCCCCTCTCTCTCCCCCACGGCCCCCCTCTCTCTCCCCACGTCCCCCTCTCTTTCCCCCCGGCCCCCCTCTCTCTCCCCCCGGCCCCCCTCTCTCTCCCCCCGGCCCCCCTCTATCTCCCCTCGGCCCCCCTCTCTCTCCCCCCGGCCCCTCTCTCTCTCCCCACGGCCCCCCTCTCTCTCCCCCCGGCCCCCTTCTCTCTGCCCCCGGCCCCACTCTCTCTGCCCCCGGCTCCCCTCTCTCTCCCCACGGCCCCAATTTCTCTCCCCCGGCCCCCCTCTCTCTGCCCCCGCCCCCCCTCTCTCTGCCCCCGGCCCCCCTCTCTCTGCCCCCGGCCCCCCTCTCTCTCCCCCCGGCCCCCCTCTCTCTGCCCCAGGCCCCCCTCTCTCTGCCCCCGGCCCCCCTCTCTCTGCCCCCGGCCCCCCTCTCTCTGCCCCCGGCCCCCCTCTCTCTGCCCCCGGGCCCCCCTTTCTCTCCCCCAGGCCCCACTCTCTCTCCCCCCGGCCGCCCTCTCTCTCCCCCCGGCCCCCTCTCTCTGCCCCGGCCCCCTCTCTCTGCCCCCGGCCCCCCCTCTCTCTGTCCCCGGCCCCCCTCTCTCTGCCCTCGGCCCCCCTCTCTCTGCCCCGGCCCCACCCTCTCTGCCCCCGGCCCCCCTCCCTCTCGCCCCGGCCCCCCTCTCACTCCCCACGGCCCCCTCTCTCTCCCACGGCCCCCCTCTCTCTCCCCACGGCCCCCTCTCTCTCCCACCGGCCCCCCTCCCTCTCGCGCCGGCCCCCCTCTCTCTGCCCCCGGCCCCCTCTCTCTACCCCCGGCCCCCCTCTCTCTGCCCCCGGCCCCCCTCTCTCTGCCCACGGCCCCCCTCTCCTCTGCCCCCGGCCCCCCTGTCTCTCCCCCCGGCCCCCTCTCTCTGCCCCGGCCCCCCTCTCTCTGCCCCCGGCCCCCCTCTCTCTGCACCCCGGGCCCCCTCTCTCTCCCCCCGGCCCCCCTCTCTCTCCCCCCGGCCCCCCTCTCTCTCCCCCTGGCCCCCCTCTCTCTCCCGCAGCCCCCCTCTCTCTCCCGCCGGCCCCTCTTCTCTCTCACCCCGGCCCCCCTCTCTCTCCCCCCAACCCCCTTCTCTCTCCCCCCGGCCCCCCTCTCTCTCCCCCCGGCCCCCCTCTCTCTCTTCCCGGCTCCCCTCTCTCTACACCCGGCCCCCTCTCTCTGCCCCCGGCACCCCTCTCTCTGCCCCCGACCCCCCTCTCTCTCCCTCCGGCCCCCTCTCTCTGCCCCCGGGCCCCCTCTATCTGCCCCGGCCCCCTCTCTCTGCCCTCGGCCCCCCTCTCTCTGCCCCCAGCCCCCCTCTCTATCCCCCCGGCCCCCCTCTCTCTCCCCCCGGCCCCCCTCTCTCTGACCCCGGCCCCCCTCTCTCTCCCCCGGCCCCCCTCTCTCTTCACACGGCCCCCCTCTCTCTCCACACGGCCCCTTTATCTCTCCCCACGGCCCCCCTCTCTCTCCCCACGGCCCCCCTCTCTTCCCCCACGGCCCCCCTCTCTCTCCCCACGTCCCCCCTCTCTTTCCCCCCGGCCTCCCTCTCTCTCCCCCCGGCCCCCCTCTCTCTCCCCCCGGCCCCCCTCTATCTCCCCCGGCCCCCCTCTCTCTCCCCCGGCCCCTCGCTCTATCCCCACGGCCCCCCTCTCTCTCTCCCCGGCCCCCTCTCTCTGCCCCCGGCCCCCCTCTCTCTGCCCCCGGCTCCCCTCTCTCTCCCCCGGCCCCAATTTCTCTCCCCCGGCCCCCTCTCTCTGCCCCCGGCCCCCCTCTCTCTGCCCCCGGCCCCCCTCTCTCTGCCCCCGGCCCCCTCTCTCTCCCACCCGGCCCCCTCTCTCTGCCCCCGGCCCCCCTCTCTCTGCCCCCGGCCCCCCTCTCTCTGCCCCCGGCCCCCGTTCTCTGCCCCCGGCCCCCCTCTCTCTGCCCCCGGGCCCCCCTCTCTCTCCCCCAGGCCCCCCTCTCTCTCCCCCCGGCCCCCCTCTCTCTCCCCCCTGGCCCCACTCTCTCTCCCGCCGTCCCCCTCTCTCTGCCCCGGCCCCCCTCTCTCTGCCCCCGGCCCCCCCTCTCTCTGCCCCCGGCCCCCCTCTCTCTCCCTCCGGCCCCCCTCTCTCTGCCCCCGAGCCCCCTCTATCTGCCCCGTCCCCCCTCTCTCTGCCCTCGGCCCCCCTCTCTCTGCCCCCGGCCCCCCTCTCTATCCCCCCGGCCCCCCTCTCTCTCCCCCCCGGCCCCCCTCTCTCTGCCCCCAGCCCCCCTCTCTCTCCCCCCGGCCCCCCTCTCTCTTCACACGGCCCCCCTCTCTCTCCACACGGCCCCTTTCTCTCTCCCCACGGCCCCCTCTCTCTCCCCACGGCCCCCTATCTTCCCCCACGGCCCCCCTCTCTCTCACCACGTCCCCCCTCTCTTTCCCCCCGGCCCCCTCTCTCTCCCCCCGCCCCCCTCTCTCTCCCCCCGGCCCCCTCTATCTCCCCCCGGCCCCCCTCTCTCTCCCCCCGGCCCCTCTCTCTCTCCCCACGGCCCCCCTCTCTCTCCCCCCGGCCCCCCTCTCTCTGCCCCCGGCCCCCCTCTCTCTGCCCCCGGCTCCCCTCTCTCTCCCCCACGGCCCCAATTTCTCTCCCCCCCGGCCCCCCTCTCTCTGCCCTCGCCCCCTCTCTCTGCCCCCGGCCCCCCTCTCTCTGCCCCCGGCCCCCCTCTCTCTCCCCCCGGCCCCCCTCTCTCTGCCCCCGGCCCCCCTCTCTCTGCCCCCGGCCCCCCTCTCTCGCCCCCGGACCCCCTCTCTCTGCCCCCGGGCCCCCCTCTCTCTCCCCCAGGCCCCCCTCTCTCTCCCCCCGGCCCCCCTCTCTCTCCCCCCGGCCCCCCTCTCTCTCCCCCCGGCCCCCCTCTCTCTGCCCCCGGCCCCCCTCTCTCTCCCCCCGGCCCCCCTCTCTCTTCACACGGCCCCCCTCTCTCTCCACACGGCCCCTTTCTCTCTCCCCACGGGCCCCCCTCTCTCTCCCCACGGCCCCCCTCTCTTCCCCCACGGCCCCCCTCTCTCTCCCCACGTCCCCCCTCTCTTTCCCCCCGGCCCCCCTCTCTCTCCCCCCGGCCCCCCTCTCTCTCCCCCCGGCCCCCCTCTATCTCCCCCTGGGCCCCCCTCTCTCTCCCCCCGGCCCCTCTCTCTCTCCCCACGGCCCCCTCTCTCTCCCCCCGGCCCCCCTCTCTCTGCCCCCGGCCCCCCTCTCTCTGCCCCCGGCTCCCCTCTCTCTCCCCACGGCCCCAATTTCTCTCCCCCCGGCCCCCCTCTCTCTGCCCTCGCCCCCCCTCTCTCTGCCCCCGGCCCCCTCTCTCTGCCCCCGGCCCCCCTCTCTCTCCCCCCGGCCCCCCTCTATCTGCCCCCGGCCCCCCTCTCTCTGCCCCCGGCCCCCCTCTCTCTGCCCCCGGCCCCCCTCTCTCTGCCCCCGGACCCCCTCTCTCTGCCCCCGGGCCCCCCTCTCTCTCCCCCAGGCCCCCCTCTCTCTCCCCCCGGCCCCCCTCTCTCTCCCCCTGGCCCCACTCTCTCTCCCGGCGTCCCCCCTCTCTCTCCCGCCGGCCCCCCTCTCTCTCCCCCCGGCCCCCCTCTCTCTCCCCCCGGCCCCCCTCTCTCTCCCCCCGGCCCCCCTCTCTCTCCCCCCGGCCCCCCTCTCTCTCCCCCCGGCCCCCCTCTCTCTCTTCCCGGCCCCCCTCTCTCTGCCCCCGGCCCTCCTCTCTCTGCCCCGGCCCCCCTCTCTCTGCCCCCGGCCCCCCTCTCTCTCCCCCTGGCCCCCCTCTCTCTCTCCCCGGCCCCTCTCTCTCTCCCCCCGGCCCCCATCTGTCTCGCCCAGGCCGCCCTCTCTCTACCCCCGGCCCCCCTCTCTCTCCCCCCCAGCCCCCTTTCTCTCCCACCGGCCCCCCTCTCTCTCGCCCCGGCCCCCCTCTCTCTCCCCCCGGCCCAGTCTCTCTCCCCGCGGCCCCCCTCTCTCTCCCCCCGGCCCCCCTCTCTCTGCCCCCGGGCCCCCTCTATCTGCCCCCGTCCCCTCTCTCTCTGCCCCCGGCCCCCCTCTCTCTGCCCCCGGCCCCCCTCTCTCTCCCCCAGGCCCCCCTCTCTCTGCCCCCGGCCCCCCTCTCTCTGCCCCCGGCCCCCCTCTCTCTGCCCCCGGCCCTCCTCTCTCTCCCCCCGGCCCCCGTCTCTCTCCCCCCGGCCCCCCTCTCTCTCCCGCCATCCCCCCTCTCTCTCCCGCCGGCCCCGCTCTCTCTACCCCCGGCCCCCCTCTCTCTCCCCCCGGCCCCCCTCTCTCTGCCCCCGGGCCCCCTCTATCTGCCCCCGTCCCCCCTCTCTCTGCCCTCGGCCCCCCTCTCTCTGCCCCGGCCCCCCTCTCTATCACCCCGGCCCCCCTCTCTCTCCCCCCGGCCCCCCTCTCTCTGTCTACGCCCCCCCACTCTCTCCCCCCGGCCCCCCTCTCTCTTCACATGGCCCCGCTCTCTCTCGACACGGCCCCTTTCTCTCTCCCCACGGCCCCCCTCTCTCTCCCCACGGCCCCCCTCTCTCTCCCCACGGCCCCCCTCTCTTTCCCCCCGGCCCCCTTCTCTCTCCCCCCTGCCCCCCTCTCTCTCCCCACGGCCCCCCTCTCTTCCCCCACGGCCCCCCTCTCTCTCCCCACGGCCCCCCTCTCTTCCCCCACGGCCCCCCTCTCTCTCCCCACGTCCCCCCTCACTTTCCCCCCGGCCCCCTATCTCTCCCCCCGGCCCCCCTCTCTCTCCCCCCGGCCCCCCTCTATCTCCCCCCGGCCCCCCTCTCTCTCCCCCCGGCCCCTCTCTCTCTCCCCACGGCCCCCCTCTCTCTCCCCCCGGCCCCCCTCTCTCTGCCCCCGGCCCCCCTCTCTCTGCCCCCGGCTCCCCTCTCTCTCCCCACGGCCCCAATTTCTCTCCCGCCGGCCCCCCTCTCTCTGCCCCCGCCCCCCCTCTCTCTGCCCCCGGCCCCCCTCTCTCTGCCCCCGGCCCCCCTCTCTCTCCCCCCGGCCCCCCTCTCTCTGCCCCCGGCCCCCCTCTCTCTGCCCCCGGCCCCCCTCTCTCTGCCCCCGGCCCCCCTCTCTCTGCCCCCGGCCCCCCTCTCTCTGCCACCGAGCCCCCCTCTCTCTCCCCCAGGCCCCCCTCTCTCTCCCCCCGGCCCCCCTCTCTCTCCCCCTGGCCCCACTCTCTCTCCCGCCGTCCCCCCTCTCCCGCCGGCCCCCCTCTCTCTCCCCCCGGCCCCCCTCTCTCTCCCCCCGGCCCCCCTCTCTCTCCCCCCGGCCCCCCTCTCTCTCCCCCCGGCCCTCCTCTCTCTCTTCCCGGCCCCCCTCTCTCTGCCCCCGGCCCTCCTCTCTCTGCCCCGGCCCCCCTCTCTCTGCCCCCGGCCCCCCTCTCTCTCCCCCTGGCCCCCCTCTCTCTCTCCCCGGCCCCTCTCTCTCTCCCCCCGCCCCCATCTCTCTCGCCCAGGCCGCCCTCTCTCTACCCCCGGCCCCCCTCTCTCTCCCCCCCGGCCCCCTTTCTCTCCCACCGGCCCCCCTCTCTCTCGCCCCGGCCCCCCTCTCTCTCCCCCCGGCCCAGTCTCTCTCCCCGCGGCCCCCCTCTCTCTCCCCCCGGCCCCCCTCTCTCTGCCCCCGGGCCCCCTCTTTCTGCCCCCGTCCCCTCTCTCTCTGCCCCCGGCCCCCCTCTCTCTGCCCCCGGCCCCCCTCTCTCTCCCCCTGGCCCCCCTCTCTCTGCCCCCGGCCCCCCTCTCTCTGCCCCCGGCCCCCCTCTCTCTGCCCCCGGCCCTCCTCTCTCTCCCCCGGCCCCCGTCTCTCTCCCCCTGGCCCCCCTCTCTCTCCCGCCAGCCCCCCTCTCTCTCCCGCCGGCCCCGCTCTCTCTACCCCCGGCCCCCTCTCTCTCCCCGCAGCCCCCCTCTCTCTCCCCCTGGCCCCCCTCTCTCTGCCCCCGGCCCCCCTCTCTCTACCCCCGGCCCGCCTCTCTCTCCCGCCGGCCCCCCTCTCTCTCCCCCCGGCTCCCCTCTCACTCCCCACGGCCCCCCTTTCTCTCCCCCCGGCCCCCCTCTCTCTCCCCCCGGCCCCCCTCTCTCTCCCCCCGGCCCCCCTCTCTCTCCCCCCGCCCCCCCTCTCTCTGCCCCCGGCCCCCCTCTCTCTGCCCTCGGCCCCCCTCTCTCTGCCCCCGGCCCCCCTCTCTCTCCCCCCGGCCCCCCTCTCTCTCCCCACGGCCCCCCTCTCTCTCCCCACGTCCCCCTTCTTTCTCCCCACGGCCCCCCTCTCTCTCCCACCGGCCCCCCTCCCTCTCGCCCCGGCCCCCCTCTCTCTCCCCCCGGACCCCTCTCTCTCCCCGCAGCCCCCCTCTCTCTCCCCCTGGCCCCCCTCTCTCTGCCCCGGCCCCCCTCTCTCTACCCCCGGCCCCCCTCTCTCTGCCCCCGGCCCCCCTCTCTCTGCCCACGGCCCCCCTCTCTCTGCCCCCGGCCCCCCTGTCTCTCCCCCCGGCCCCCCTCTCTCTGCCCCCGGCCACCCTCTCTCTGCCCACGGCCCCCCTCTCTCTGCCCCCGGGCCCCCCTCTCTCTCCCCCCGGCCCCCCTCTCTCTCCCCCCGGCCCCCCCTCTCTCTCCCCCTGGCCCCCTCTCTCTCCCGCCGACCCCCCTCTCTCTCCCGCCGGCCCCCCACTCTCTCACCCCGGCCCCCCTCTCTCTCCCCCCGGCCCCCCTCTCTCTCCCCCCGGCCCACCTCTCTCTCCCCCGGCCCCCTCTCTCTCTTCCCGGCCCCCTCTCTCTGCCCCCGGCCCCCTCTCTCTCTGCCCCCGGCCCCCCTCTCTCTGCCCCCGGCGCCCCTCTCTCTCCCCCCGGCCGCCCTCTCTCTCCCCCCGGCCCCCCTCTCTCTCCCTCCGGCCCCCCTCTTTCTGCCCCGGGCCCACTCTATCTGCCCCCGTCCCACCTCTCTCTGCCCTCGGCCCCCCTCTCTCTGCCCCCGGCCCCCCTCTCTATCCCCCCGGCCCCCCTCTCTCTCCCCCCGGCCCCCCTCTCTCTGCCCCCGGCCCCCTCTCTCTCCCCCCGGCCCCCCTCTCTCTTCCCACGGCCCCCCTCTCTCTCCACACGGCCCCTTTCTCTCTCCCGACGGCCCCCCCTCTCTCTCCCCACGGCCCCCCTCTCTTCCCCCACGGCCCCCCTCTCTCTCCCCACGGCCCCCCTCTCTTTCCCCCCGGCCCCCCTCTCTCTCCCCCCAGCCCCCCTCTCTCTCGCCCTGGCCGCCCTCTCTCTCCCCCCGGCCCCCTCTCTCTCCCCACAGCCCCCCTCTCTCTCCCCCCGGCCCCCCTCTCTCTGCCCCCGGCCCCCCTCTCTATGCCCCCGGCCCCCTCTCTCTCTGCCCCCGCCCCCCTCTCTCTGCCCCCGGCCCCCTCTCTCTGCCCCCGGCTCCCCTGTCTCTGCCCCCGAGCCCCCCTCTCTCTCCCCCCGGCCCCCCTCTCTCTCCCCCCGGCCCCCCTCTCTCTCCCCTGGCCCCCCTCTCTCTCCCGCCGGCCCCCCTCTCTCTCCTGCCGGCCCCCTCTCTCTCCCCCCGGCCCCCCTCTCTCTCCCCCCGGCCCCCCTCTATCTCCCCCCGGACCCCTCTCTCTCCCCCCGGCCCCCCTCTCTCTCTTCCCCGGCCCCCCTCTCTTTGCCCCCGGCCCCCCTCTCTCTGCCCCGGCCCCCATCTCTCTGCCCCCGGCCCCCCTCTCTCTCCCCCCGGCCCCCCTCTCTCTCTCCCCCGGCCCCCCTCTCTCTCCCCCCGGCCCCCTCTCTCTCCCCCCGGCCCCCCTCTCTCTCCCCCCGGCCCCCCTTTCTCTCCCCCCGGCCCCCCTCTCTCTCCCCCCGGCCCCCCTCTCTCTGTCTACGCCCCCCCACTCTCTCCCCCCGGCCCCCCTCTCTCTTCACACGGCCCCGCTCTCTCTCGACACGGCCCCTTTCTCTCTCCCCACGGCCCCCCTCTCTCTCCCCACGGCCCCCCTCTCTCTCCCCACGGCCCCCCTCTCTCTCCCCACGGCCCCCTCTCTTTCCCCCCGGCCCCCTTCTCTCTCCCCCCGGCCCCCCTCTTTCTCCCCACGGCCCCCCTCTCTCTCCCGCCGGCCCCCCTCTCTCTCCCCCCGGCTCCCCTCTCTCTCCCCACGGCCCCCCTTTCTCTCCCCACGGCCCCCCTCTCTCTCCCCCCGGCCCCCCTCTCTCTCCCCCCGGCCCCCCTCTCTCTCCCCCCGCCCCCCCTCTCTCTGCCCCCGGCCCCCCTCTCTCTGCCCCCGGCCCCCCTCTCTCTGCCCTCGGCCCCCCTCTCTCTGCCCCCGGCCCCCCTCTCTCTCCCCCCGGCCCCCCTCTCTCTCCCCACGCCCCCCTCTCTCTCCCCACGGCCCCCCTCTCTCTCCCATGGCCCCCTCTCTCTCTCCACGGCCCCCTTCTCTCTCCCCACGGCCCCCTCTCTCTCCCACCGGCCCCCCTCCCTCTCGCCCCGGCCCCCCTCTCTCTCCCCCCGGCCCCCTCTCTCTCCCCGCAGCCCCCCTCTCTCTCCCCCTGGCCCCCCTCTCTCTGCCCCCGGCCCCCCTCTCTCTACCCCCGGCCCCCCTCTCTCTGCCCCCGGCCCCCCTCTCTCTGCCCACGGCCCCCCCTCTCTCTGCCCCCGGCCCCCCTGTCTCTCCCCCCGGCCCCCCTCTCTCTGCCCCCGGCCACCCTCTCTCTGCCCCCGGCCCCCCTCTCTCTGCCCCCGGGCCCCCCCTCTCTCTCCCCCCGGCCCCCCTCTCTCTCCCCCCGGCCCCCCTCTCTCTCCCCCTGGCCCCCTCTCTCTCCCGCCGACCCCCCTCTCTCTCCCGCCGGCCCCCCACTCTCTCAACCCGGCCCCCCCTCTCTCTCCCCCGGCCCCCCTCTCTCTCCCCCCGGCCCCCCCTCTCTCTCCCCCCGGCACCCCTCTCTCTCTTCCCGGCCCCCCTCTCTCTGCCCCCGGCCCCCCCTCTCTCTGCCCCGGCCCCCCCTCTCTCTGCCCCCGGCGCCCCTCTCTCTCCCCCCGGCCGCCCTCTCTCTCCCCCCGGCCCCCCTCTCTCTCCCTCCGGCCCCCCCTCTTTCTGCCCCCGGGCCCACTCTATCTGCCCCCGTCCCACCTCTCTCTGCCCTCGGCCCCCCTCTCTCTGCCCCCGGCCCCCCTCTCTATCCCCCCGGCCCCCCTCTCTCTCCCCCCGGCCCCCCTCTCTCTGCCCCCGGCCCCCCTCTCTCTCCCCCCGGCCCCCCTCTCTCTTCACACGGCCCCCCTCTCTCTCCACACGGCCCCTTTCTCTCTCCCCACGGCCCCCCTCTCTCTCCCCACGGCCCCCCTCTCTTCCCCTACGGCCCCCCTCTCTCTCCCCACGGCCCCCCTCTCTTTCCCCCCGGCCCCCCTCTCTCTCCCCCCGGCCCCCCTCTCTCTCGCCCTGGCCGCCCTCTCTCTCCCCCCGGCCCCCTCTCTCTCCCCACAGCCCCCCTCTCTCTCCCCCCGGCCCCCCTCTCTCTGCCCCCGGCCCCCCTTTCTCTGCCCCCGGCCCCCTCTCTCTCTGCCCCGGCCCCCCTCTCTCTGCCCCGGCCCCCCTCTCTCTGCCCCCGGCTCCCCTGTCTCTGCCCCCCGAGCCCCCCTCTCTCTCCCCCCGGCCCCCCTCTCTCTCCCCCCGGCCCCCCTCTCTCTCCCCTGGTCCCCCTCTCTCTCCCGCCGGCCCCCCTCTCTCTCCTGCCGGCCCCCTCTCTCTCCCCCCGGCCCCCCTCTCTCTCCCCCCGGCCCCCCTCTATCTCCCCCCGGACCCCTCTCTCTCCCCCCGGCCCCCCTCTCTCTCTTCCCGGCCCCCCTCTCTTTGCCCCCGGCACCCCTCTCTCTGCCCCGGCCCCCCTCTCTCTGCCCCCGGCCCCCCTCTCTCTCCCCCCGGCCCCCCTCTCTCTCTCCCCGGCCCCCCTCTCTCTCCCCCCGGCCTCCCTTTCTCTCCCCCCGGCCGCCCTCTCTCTCCCCCCGGCCCCCCTCTCTCTCCCCCCGGCCCCCCTTTCTCTCCCACCGGCCCCCCTCTCTCTCGCCCCGGCCCCCCTCTCTCTCCCCCCGGCCCCCTCTCTCTCCCTGCAGCCCCCCTCTCTCTCTCCCTGGCCCCCCTCTCTCTGCCCCCGGGCCCCCTCTCTCTGCCCCCGGCCCCCCTCTCTCTGCCCCCGGCCCCCCTCTCTCTCCCCCTGGCCCCCCTCTCTCTGCCCCCGGCCCCCCTCTCTCTGCCCCCAGCCCCCCTCTCTCTGCCCCCGGCCCTCCTCTCTCTCCCCCCGGCCACCGTCTCTCTCCCCCCGGCCCCCCTCTCTCTCCCGCCAGCCCCCCTCTCTCTCCCGCCGGCCCCGCTCTCTCTACCCCCGGCCCCCCTCTCTCTCCCCCCGGCCCCCCTCTCTCTGCCCCCGGGACCCCTCTATCTGCCCCCGTCCCCCCTTTCTCTGCCCTCGGCCCCCCTCTCTCTGCTCCGGCCCCCCTCTCTATCACCCGGCCCCCCTCTCTCTCCCCCGGCCGCCCTCTCTCTGTCTACGCCCCCCCACTCTCTCCCCCCGGCCCCCCTCTCTCTTCACATGGCCCCGCTCTCTCTCGACACGGCCCCTTTCTCTCTCCCCACGGCCCCCTCTCTCTCCCCACGGCCCTCCTCTCTCTCGCCACGGCCCCCCTCTCTTTCCCCCCGGCCCCCTTCTCTCTCCCCCCTGCCCCCCTCTCTCTCCCCACTGCCCCCCTCTCTTCCCCCACGGCCCCCCTCTCTCTCCCCACGGCCCCCCTCTCTTCCCCCACGGCCCCCCTCTCTCTCCCCACGTCCCCCCTCACTTTCCCCCCGGCCCCCCTCTCTCTCCCCCCGGCCCCCCTCTCTCTCCCCCCGGCCCCCCTCTATCTCCCCCCGGCCCCCCTCTCTCTCCCCCCGGCCCCTCTCTCTCTCCCCACGGCCCCCCTCTCTCTCCCCCCGGCCCCCCTCTCTCTGCCCCCGGCGCCCCTCTCTCTGCCCCCCGGCTCCCCTCTCTCTCCCCACGGCCCCAATTTCTCTCCCGCCGGCCCCCCTCTCTCTGCCCCCGCCCCCCCTCTCTCTGCCCCCGGCCCCCCTCTCTCTGCCCCCGGCCCCCCTCTCTCTCCCCCCGGCCCCCCTCTCTCTGCCCGCGGCCCCCCTCTCTCTGCCCCCGGCCCCCCTCTCTCTGCCCCCGGCCCCCCTCTCTCTGCCCCCGGCCCCCCTCTCTCTGCCCCCGGGCCCCCCTCTCTCTCCCCCAGGCCCCCCTCTCTCTCCCCCCGGCCCCCCTCTCTCTCCCCCCTGGCACCACTCTCTCTCCCGCCGTCCCCCCTCTCCCCCCGGCCCTCCCTCTCTCTCTTCCCGGCCCCCCTCTCTCTGCCCCCGGCCCTCCTCTCTCTGCCTCGGCCCCCCTCTCTCTGCCCCCGGCCCCCTCTCTCTCCCCCTGGCCCCCCTCTCTCTCTCCCCGGCCCCTCTCTCTCTCCCCCCCGGCCCCCATCTCTCTCGCCCAGGCCGCCCTCTCTCTACCCCCGGCCCCCCTCTCTCTCCCCCCCGGCCCCCTTTCTCTCCCAACGGCCCCCCTCTCTCTCGCCCCGGCCCCCCTCTCTCTCCCCCCGGCCCAGTCTCTCTCCCCGCGGCCCCCCTCTCTCTCCCCCCGGCCCCCCTCTCTCTGCCCCCGGGCCCCCTCTATCTGCCCCCGTCCCCTCTCTCTCTGCCCCCGGCCCCCCTCTCTCTGCCCACGGCCCCCCTCTCTCTCGCCCTGGCCCCCCTCTCTCTGCCCCCGGCCCCCCTCTCTCTGCCCCCGGCCCCCCTCTCTCTGCCCCGGCCCTCCTCTCTCTCCCCCCGGCCCCCGTCTCTCTCCCCCCGGCCCCCCTCTCTCTCCCGCCAGCCCCCCTCTCTCTCCCGCCGGCCCCGCTCTCTCTACCCCCGGCCCCCCTCTCTCTCCCCCCGGCCCCCCTCTCTCTGCCCCCGGGCCCCCTCTATCTGCCCCCGTCCCCCCTCTCTCTGCCCTCGGCCCCCTCCCTCTGCCCCGGCCCCCCTCTCTATCACCCCGGCCCCCCTCTCTCTCCCCCCGGCCCCCCTCTCTCTGTCTACGCCCCCCCACTCTCTCCCCCCGGCCCCCCTCTCTCTTCACACGGCCCCGCTCTCTCTCGACACGGCCCCTTTCTCTCTCCCCACGGCCCCCCTCTCTCTCCCACGGCCCCCCTCTCTCTCCCCACGGCCCCCCTCTCTCTCCCATGGCCCCCTCTCTTTCCCCCCCGGCCCCCTTCTCTCTCCCCCCGGCCCCCCTCTTTCTCCCCACGGCCCCCCTCTCTCTCCCGCCGGCCCCCCTCTCTCTCCCCCCGGCTCCCCTCTCTCTCCCCACGGCCCCCCTTTCTCTCCCCCGGCCCCCCTCTCTCTCCCCCCGGCCCCCCTCTCTCTCCCCCGGCCCCCTCTCTCTCCCCCCGCCCCCCCTCTCTCTGCCCCCGGCCCCCCTCTCTCTGCCCCCGGCCCCCCTCTCTCTGCCCTCGGCCCCCCTCTCTCTGCCCCCGGCCCCCCTCTCTCTCCCCCCGGCCCCCCTCTCTCTCCCCACGGCCCCCCTCTCTCTCCCCACGGCCCCCCTCTCTCTCCCCATGGCCCCCCTCTCTCTCTCCACGGCCCCCTTCTCTCTCCCCACGGCCCCCCTCTCTCTCCCACCGGCCCCCCTCCCTCTCGCCCCGGCCCCCCTCTCTCTCCCCCCGGCCCCCTCTCTCTCCCCGCAGCCCCCCTCTCTCTCCCCCTGGCCCCCCTCTCTCTGCCCCGGCCCCCTTCTCTCTACCCCCGGCCCCCCTCTCTCTGCCCCCGGCCCCCCTCTCTCTGCCCACGGCCCACCTCTCTCTGCCCCCGGCCCCCCTGTCTCTCCCCCCGGCCCCCCTCTCTCTGCCCCCCACCCTCTCTCTGCCCCGGCCCCCCTCTCTCTGCCCCCGGGCCCCCCTCTCTCTCCCCCCGGTCCCCCTCTCTCTCCCCCCGGCCCCCCCTCTCTCTCCCCCTGGCCCCCTCTCTCTCCCACCGACCCCCCTCTCTCTCCCGCCGGCCCCCCACTCTCTCACCCCGGCCCCCCTCTCTCTCCCCCCGGCCCCCCTCTCTCTCCCCCCGGCCCCCCTCTCTCTCCCCCCGGCCCCCGTCTCTCTCTTCCCGGCCCCCCTCTCTCTGCCCCCGGCCCCCCTCTCTCTGCCCCCGGCCCCCCTCTCTCTGCCCCCGGCGCCCCTCTCTCTCCCCCCCGGCCGCCCTCTCTCTCCCCCCGGCCCCACTCTCTCTCCCTCCGGCCCCCCTCTTTCTGCCCCCGGGCCCACTCTATCTGCCCCCGTCCCACCTCTCTCTGCCCTCGGCCCCCCTCTCTCTGCCCCCAGCCCACCTCTCTATCCCCCCGGCCCCCCTCTCTCTCCCCCCGGCCCCCCTCTCTCTGCCCCCGGCCCCCCTCTCTCTCCCCCCGGCCCCCCTCTCTCTTCACACGGCCCCCCTCTCTCTCCACACGGCCCCTTTCTCTCTCCCCACGGCCCCCCTCTCTCTCCCCACGGCCCCCCTCTCTTCCCCCACGGCCCCCCTCTCTCTCCCCACGGCCCCCCTCTCTTTCCCCCCGGCCCCCCTCTCTCTCCCCCCGGCCCCCCTCTCTCTCGCCCTGGCCGCCCTCTCTCTCCCCCCGGCCCCCTCTCTCACCCCACAGCCCCCCTCTCTCTCCCCCCAACCCCCCTCTCTCTGCCCCCGGCCCCCTCTCTCTGCCCCCGGCCCCCTCTCTCTCTGCCCCCGGCCCCCTCTCTCTGCCCCCGGCCACCCTCTCTCTGCCCCCGGCTCCCCTGTCTCTGCCCCCGAGCCCCCCTCTCTCTCCCCCCGGCCCCCCTCTCTCCCCCGGCCCCCCTCTCTCTCCCCTGGCCCCCCTCTCTCTCCCGCCGGCCCCCCTCTCTCTCCTGCCGGCCCCCTCTCTCTCCCCCCGGCCCCCCTCTCTCTCCCCCCGGCCCCCCTCTATCTCCCCCGGACCCCTCTCTCTCCCCCCGGCCCCCCCTCTCTCTCTTCCCGGCCCCCCTCTCTTTGCCCCCGGCCCCCCTCTCTCTGCCCCGGCCCCCCTCTCTCTGCCCCCGGCCCCCCTCTCTCTCCCCCGGCCCCCCTCTCTCTCTCCCCGGCCCCCCTCTCTCTCCCCCCGGCCCCCCTCTCTCTCCCCCCGGCCGCCCTCTCTCTCCCCCCGGCCCCCCTCTCTCTCCCCCCGGCCCCCCTTTCTCTCCCACCGGCCCCCCTCTCTCTCGCCCCGGCCCCCCTCTCTCTCCCCCCGGCCCCCTCTCTCTCCCTGCGGCCCCCCTCTCTCTCCCCCTGGCCCCCCTCTCTCTGCCCCCGGGCCCCCTCTATCCGCCCCCGTCCCCCCTCTCTCTGCCCCCAGCCCCCCTCTCTCTGCCCCCGGCCCCCCTCTCTCTCACCCCGGCCCCCCTCTCTCTCGCCCCGGCCGCCCTCTCTCTCCCCCCGGCCCCCTCTCTCTCCCCACAGCCCCCCTCTCTCTCCCCCCGGCCCCCCTCTCTCTGCCCCGGCCCCCCTCTCTCTGCCCCTGGCCCCCTCTCTCTCTGCCCCCGGCCCCCCTCTCTCTCCCCCGGCCCCCCTCTCTCTGCCCCCGGCCCCCCTCTCTCTGCCCCCGGCTCCCCTGTCTCTGCCCCCGAGCCCCCCTCTCTCTCCCCCCGGCCCCCCTCTCTCTCCCCCCGGCCCCCCTCTCTCTCCCCTGGCCCCCTCTCTCTCCCGCCGGCCCCCTCTCTCTCCTGCCGGCCCCCTCTCTCTCCCCCCGGCCCCCCTCTCTCTCCCCCCGGCCCCCCTCTATCTCCCCCCGGCCCCCTTCTCTCTCCCCCCGGCCCCCCTCTCTCTCTTCCCGGCCCCCCTCTCTTTGCCCCCGGCCCCCCTCTCTCTGCCCCGGCCCCCCTCTCTCTGCCCCCGGCCCCCCTCTCTCTCCCCCCGGCCCCCCTCTCTCTCTCCCCGGCCCCCTCTCTCTCCCACCGGCCCCCCTCTCTCTCCCCCCGGCCGCCCTCTCTCTCCCCCCGGCCCCCTCTCTCTCTCCCCGGCCCCCCTTTCTCTCCCACCGGCCCCCCTCTCTCTCGCCCCGGCCCCCCATCTCTCTCCCCCCGGCCCCCTCTCTCTCCCTGCGGCCCCCCTCTCTCTCCCCCTGGCCCCCCTCTCTCTGCCCCCGGGCCCCCTCTATCTGCCCCGTCCCCCCTCTCTCTGCCCCCAGCCCCCCTCTCTCTGCCCCCGGCCCCCCTCTCTCTCCCCTTGGCCCCCCTCTCTCTGCCCCCGGCCCCCCTCTCTCTGCCCCCGGCCCCCCTCTCTCTGCCCCCGGCCCTCCTCTCTCTCCCCCCGGCCCCCCTCTCTCTCCCCCCGACCCGCTCTCTCTCCCGCCTGCCCCCCTCTCTCTCCCGCCGGCCCCCCTCTCTCTCCCCCCGGCCCCCCTCTCTTTCCCCCCGGCCCCCCTCTCTCTGCCCTCGGCCCCCCTCTCTATGCCCCCGGCCACCCTCTCTCTCCCCCCGGAACCCCCCTCTCTCTCCCCCCGGCCCCCCTCTCTCTCCCTCCGGCCCCCCTCTCTCTGCCCCCGGGCCCCCTCTATCTGCCCCCGTCCCCCTTCTCTCTGCCCTCGGCCCCCCTCTCTCTGCCCCCGGCCCCCTCTCTATCCCCCCGGCCCCCCTCTCTCTCCCCCGGCCCCCCTCTCTCTTCACACGGCCCCCCTCTCTCTCCACACGGCCCCTTCCTCTCTCCCCACGGCCCCCCTCTCTCTCCCCACGGCCCCCTCTCTTCCCCCACGGCCCCCCTCTCTCTCCCCACGGCCCCCCTCTCTCTCCCCACAGCCCCCCTCTCTCTCCCCCCGGCCCCCCTCTCTCTGCCCCCGGCCCCCCTCTCTCTGCCCCCGGCCCCCCTCTCTCTGCCCCCGGCCCCCATCTCTCTCCCCCCGGCCCACCTCTCTCTCGCCCCGGCCGCCCTCTCTCTCCCCCCGGCCCCCCTCTCTCTCCCCACAGCCCCCCTCTCTCTCCCCCCGGCCCCCCTCTCTCTGCCCCCGGCCCCCCTCTCTCTGCCCCCGGCCCCCTCTCTCTGCCCCCGGCCCCCATCTCTCTCCCCCCGGCCCACCTCTCTCTGCCCCGGGCCCCCTCTCTCTGCCCACGGCCCCCCTGTCTCTGCCCCCGAGCCCCCCTCTCTCTCCCCCGGCCCCCTCTCTCTCCCTGCGGCCCCCCTCTCTCTCCCCCTGGCCCCCCTCTCTCTGCCCCCGGGCCCCCTCTGTCTGCCCCCGTCCCCCCTCTCTCTGCCCCCAGCCCCCCTCTCTCTGCCCCCGGCCCCCCTCTCTCTCCCCCTGGCCCCCCTCTCTCTGCCCCCGGCCCCCCTCTCTCTGCCCCCGGCCCCCCTCTCTCTGCCCCCGGCCCTCCTCTCTCTCCCCCCTGCCCCCCTCTCTCTCCCCCCGGCCCCCTCTCTCTGCCGCCTGCCCCCCTCTCTCTCCCGCCGGCCCCCCTCTCTCTCCCCCCGGCCCCCCTCTCTTTCTCCCTGGCCCCCCTCTCTCTCCCCCCGGCCCCCCTCTCTCTCCCCCCGGCCCCCCTCTCTCTCCCTCCGGCCCCCCTCTCTCTGCCCCCGGGCCCATCTATCTGCCCCCAACCCCCTCTCTCTGCCCTCGGCCCCCCTCTCTCTGCCCCGGCCCCCTCTCTATCCCCCCGGCCCCCCTCTCCCCTCCCCCCGGCCCCCCCTCTCTCTGCCCCCGGCCCCCCTCTCTCTCCCCCCGGCCCCCCTCTCTCTTCACACGGCCCCCTCTCTCTCCACACGGCCCCTTCCTCTCTCCCACGGCCCCCCTCTCTCTCCCCCACGGCCCCCCTCTCTTCCCCCACGGCCCCCCTCTCTCTCCCCACGGCCCCCCTCTCTTTCCCCCCCGGCCCCCCTCTCTCTCCCCCCGGCCCCCCTCTCTCTCGCCCCGGCCGCCCTCTCTCTCCCCCCGGCCCCCTCTCTCTCCCCACAGCCCCCCTCTCTCTCCCCCCGGCCCCCCTCTCTCTGCCCCCGGCCCCCCTCTCTCTGCCCCCGGCCCCCCTCTCTCTGCCCCCCGGCCCCCATCTCTCTCCCCCCGGCCCCCTCTCTCTCCCTCCGGCCCCCCTCTCTCTGCCCCCGGGCCCCCTCTATCTGCCCCCGTCCCCCCTCTCTCTGCCCTCGGCCCCCTCTCTCTGCCCCCGGCCCCCCTCTCTATCCCCCCGGCCCCCCTCTCCCTCCCCCCGGCCCCCCCTCTCTCTGCCCCCGGCCCCCCTCTCTCTCCTCCCGGCCCCCCTCTCTCTTCACACGGCCCCCCTCTCTCTCCCTCCGGCCCCCCTCTCTCTGCCCCCGGGCCCCCTCTCTCTCCCCCCGGCCCCCCTCTCTCTCCCCCCGGCCCCCCTCTCTCTCCCTCCGGCCCCCCTCTCTCTGCCCCCGGGCCCCCTCTATCTGCCCCCGTCCCCCCTCTCTCTGCCCTCGGCCCCCCTCTCTCTGCCCCCGGCCCCCTCTCTATCCCCCCGGCCCCCCTCTCCCTCCCCCCGGCCCCCCTCTCTCTGCCCCCGGCCCCCCTCTCTCTCTCCCCCCGGCCCCCTCTCTCTTCACACGGCCCCCCTCTCTCTCCACACGGCCCCTTCCTCTCTCCCCACGGCCCCCCTCTCTCTCCCCCACGGCCCCCCTCTCTTCCCCCACGGCCCCCCTCTCTCTCCCCACGGCCCCCCTCTCTTTCCCCCCGGCCCCCCTCTCTCTCCCCCCGGCCCCCCCTCTCTCTCGCCCCGGCCGCCCTCTCTCTCCCCCCGGCCCCCTCTCTCTCCCCACAGCCCCCCTCTCTCTCCCCCCGGCCCCCCTCTCTCTGCCCCCGGCCCCCCTCTCTCTGCCCCCGGCCCCCCTCTCTCTGCCCCCGGCCCCCATCTCTCTCCCCCAGGCCCACCTCTCTCTGCCCCCGGGCCCCCTCTCTCTGCCCACGCCCCCCCTGTCTCTGCCCCCGAGGCCCCCTCTCTCTCCCCCGGCCCCCTCTCTCTCCCTGCGGCCCCCCTCTCTCTCCCCCTGGCCCCCCTCTCTCTCTGCCCCCGGGCCCCCTCTATCTGCCCCCGTCCCCCCTCTCTCTGCCCCCAGCCCCCCTCTCTCTGCCCCGGCCCCCCTCTCTCTCCCCCTGGCCCCCCTCTCTCTGCCCCCGGCCCCCCTCTCTCTGCCCCCGGCCCCCCTCTCTCTGCCCCCGGCCCTCCTCTCTCTCCCCCCGGCCCCCCTCTCTCTCCCCCCGGCCCCCTCTCTCTCCCGCCTGCCCCTCTCTCTCCCGCCGGCCCCCCTCTCTCTCCCCCCGGCCCCCCTCTCTTTCCCCCCGGCCCCCCTCTCTCTCCCCCCGGCCCCCCTCTCTCTCCCCCCGGCCCCCCTCTCTCTCCCTCCGGCCCCCCTCTCTCTGCCCCCCGGGCCCCCTCTATCTGCCCCCGTCCCCCCTCTCTCTGCCCTCGGCCCCCCTCTCTCTGCCCCCGGCCCCCTCTCTATCCCCCCGGCCCCCCTCTCCCTCCCCCCCGGCCCCCCTCTCTCTGCCCCCGGCCCCCTCTCTCTCCCCCCCGGCCCCCCTCTCTCTTCACACGGCCCCCCTCTCTCTCCACACGGCCCCTTCCTCTCTCCACACGGCCCCCTCTCTCTCCCCACGGCCCCCCTCTCTTCCCCCACGGCCCCCCCTCTCTCTCCCCACGGCCCCCCTCTCTTTCCCCCCGGCCCCCCTCTCTCTCCCCCGGCCCCCCTCTCTCTCGCCCCGGCCGCCTTCTCTCTCCCCCGGCCCCCTCTCTCTCCCCACAGCCCCCCTCTCTCTCCCCCCGGCCCCCCTCTCTCTGCCCCCGGCCCCCCTCTCTCTGCCCCCGGCCCCCTCTCTCTGCCCCCGGCCCCCATCTCTCTCCCCCGGCCCACCTCTCTCTGCCCCCGGGCCCCCTCTCTCTGCCCACGGCCCCCCTGTCTCTGCCCCCGAGCCCCCCTCTCTCTCCCCCGGCCCCCTCTCTCTCCCTGCGGCCCCCCTCTCTCTCCCCCTGGCCCCCCTCTCTCTGCCCCCGGGCCCCTCTATCTGCCCCCGTCCCCCCTCTCTCTGCCCCCAGCCCCCCTCTCTCTGCCCCCGCCCCCCTCTCTCTCCCCCTGGCCCCCCTCTCTCTGCCCCCGGCCCCCCTCTCTCTGCCCCCGGCCCCCCTCTCTCTGCCCCCGGCGCTCCTCTCTCTCCCCCCGGCCCCCTCTCTCTCCCCCCCGGCCCCCTCTCTCTCCCGCCTGCCCCCCTCTCTCTCCCCGCCGGCCCCCTCTCTCTCCCCCCGGCCCTCCTCTCTTTCCCCCCCGGCCCCCCTTTCTCTGCCCTCGGCCCCCCTTTCTCTGCCCCCGGCCGCCCTCTCTCTCCCCCCGGCCCCCCTCTCTCTCCCCCCGGACCCCCTCTCTCTCCCTCCGGCCCCCCTCTCTCTGCCCCCGGGCCCCCTCTATCTGCCCCCCGTCCCCCCTCTCTCTCTGCCCTCGGCCCGCCTCTCTCTGCCCCCGGCCACCTCTCTATCCCCCCGGCCCCCCTCTCCCTCCCCCCGGCCCCCCTCTCTCTGCCCCCGGCCCCCCTCTCTCTCCCCCCGGCCCCCCTCTCTCTTCACACGGCCCCCTCTCTCTCCACACGGCCCCTTCCTCTCTCCCCACGGCCCCCCTCTCTCTCCCCACGGCCCCCCTCTCTTCCCCCACGGCCCCCCTCTCTCTCCCCCCGGCCCCCCTCTCTCTCCCTCCGGGCCCCCCTCTCTCTGCCCCCGGGGCCCCCTCTATCTGCCCCCGTCCCCCCTCTCTCTGCCCTCGGCCCGCCTCTCTCTGCCCCCGGCCCCCTCTCTATCCCCCCGGCCCCCCTCTCCCTCCCCCCGGCCCCCCTCTCTCTGCCCCTGGCCCCCCTCTCTCTCCCCCGGCCCCCTCTCTCTTCACACGGCCCCCCTCTCTCTCCACACGGCCCTTCCTCTCTCCCCACGGCCCCCCTCTCTCTCCCCACGGCCCCCTCTCTTCCCCCACGGCCCCCATCTCTCTCCCCACGGCCCCCCTGTCTTCCCCCCGGCCCCCCTCTCTCTCCCCCCGGCCCCCCTCTCTCTCGCCCCGGCTGCCCTTTCTCTACCCCCGGCCCCCTCTCTCTCCCCACAGCCCCCCTCTCTCTGCCCCGGGCCCCCTCTCTCTGCCCACGGCCCCCCTGTCTGTCCCCCCGGCCCCCCTCTCTCTGCCCCCGGCCCCCTCTCTCTGCCCCCGGCCCCCCTCTCTCTGCCCCCGGCCCCCATCTCTCTCCCCCGGCCCCCCTCTCTCTGCCCCGGGCCCCCTCTCTCTGCCCACGGCCCCCCTGTCTCTGCCCCCGAGCCCCCCTCTCTCTCCCCCCGGCCCCCCTCTCTCTCCCCCCGGCCCCCCTCTCTCTCACCCTGGCCCCCCTCTCTCTCCCGCCGGCCCCCTCTCTCTCCCTGCCGGCCCCCCTCTCTCTCCCCCCCCGGCCCCCGTCTCTCTCGCCCCGGCCCCCCTCTATCTCCCCCCGGCCCCCCTCTCTCCCCCCCGGCCCCCCTCTCTCTCTTCCCGGCTCCCCTCTCTTTGCCCCCGGCCCCCCTCTCTCTGCCCCAGCCCCCCTCTCTCTGCCCCCGGCCCCCCTCTCTCTCCCCCCCGGCCCCCCTCCTCTCTCTCCTCGGCCCCCCTCTCTCTTCCCCCGGCCCCCCTCTCTCTCCCCCCGGCCGCCCTCTCTCTCCCCCCGGCCCCCCTCTCTCTCCCCCCGGCCCCCTTTCTCTCCCACCGGCCCCCCTCTCTCTCGCCCCGGCCCCCCTCTCTCTCCCCCCGGCCCCCCTCTCTCTCCCCCTGGCCCCCCTCTCTCTGCCCCCGGGCCCCCTCTATCTGCCCCCGTCCCCCCTCTCTCTGCCCCCAGCCCCCCTCTCTCTGCCCCCTGCCCCCTCTCTCTCCCCTGGCCCCCTCTCTCTGCCCCCGGCCCCCCTCTCTGCCCCCAGCCCCCTCTCTCTGCCCCCGGCCCTCCTCTCTCTCCCCCCGGCCCCGCTCTCTCTCCCCCCTGCCCCCTCTCTCTCCCCGCCGGCCCCCCTCTCTCTCCCGCCGGCCCCCCTCTCTCTCCCCCCGGCCCCCCTCTCTCTGCCCTCGGCCCCCCTCTCTCTGCCCCCGGCCCCCCTCTCTACCCCCCGGCCCCTCTCTCTCCTGCCGGCCCCCCTCTCTCTGCTGCTGGCCCCCCTCTCTCTCCCCCCGACCCCCCTCTCTCTTCACACGGCCCCCCTCTCTCTCCACACGGCCCCCCTCTCTCTCCCCCACGTCCCCCCTCTCTCTCCCCTCGGCCCCCCTCTCTCTGCCCCCGGCCACCCCTCTCTATCCCCCGGGCCCCTCTCTCTCCCCCCGGCCCCTCGCTCTCCCGCCGGCCCCCCTCTCTCTGCTCCCGGCCCCCCTCTCTCTCCCCCCGACCCCCCTCTCTCTTCACACGGCCCCCCTCTCTCTCCCCACGCCCCCCCTCTCTCTCCCCTCGGCCCCCTCTCTCTGCCCCCGGCCCCCCTCTCTATCCCCCCGGCCCCTCTCTCTCCCCCCGGCCCCTCTCTCTCCCGCCGGCCCCCCTCTCTCTGCTCCTGGCCCCCCTCTCTCTCCCCCCGACCCCCCTCTCTCTTCACACGGCCCCCCTCTCTCTCCACACGGCCCCTTTCTCTCTCCCCACGGCCCCCCTCTCTCTCCCCACGTCCCCCCTCTCTCTCCCCCCGGCCCTCCTCTTTCTCCCCACGGCTCCCCTCTCTCTCCCGCCGGCCCCCCTCTCTCTCCCCCCGGCTCCCCTCTCTCTTCCCACGGCCCCCCTCTCTCTCCCCACAGCCCCCCTCTCTCTCCCCCCGGCCCCCTCTCTCTCCCCCCGGCCCCCTCTCTCTGCCCCCGGCCCCACTCTCTCTGCCCCCGGGCCCCCTCTCTCTGCCCTCGGCCCCCCTCTCTCTGCCCCCGGCCCCCCTCTCTCTGCCCCCGGCCCCCCTCTCTCTCCCCCCGGCCCCCCTCTATCTCCCCACCGCCCCCCTCTCTCTCCCCACGGCCCCCCTCTCTCTCCCCACGGCCCCCCTCTCTCTCTCCACGGCCCCCTTCTCTCTCCCCACGGCCCCCCTCTCTCTCCCACCGGCCCCCCTCTCTCTCGCCCTGGCCCCCCTCTCTCTCCCCCCAGCCACCCTCTCTTTCCCCCCGGCCCCCCTCTCTCTCCCCCCGGCCCCCCTCTCTCTCCCCCCGGCCCCCCTCTCTCTGCCCTCGGCCCCCCTCTCTATCCCCCCGGCCCCCCTCTCTCTCCCCCCGGTCCCCCTCTCTCTGCCCCCGGCCCCCCTCTCTCTCCCCCCGGCCCCCCTCTCTCTTCACATGGCCCCCCTCTCTCTCCACACGACCCCTTTTTCTCTCCCCACGGCCCCCCTCTCTCTCGCCACGGCCGCCCTCTCTCTCCCCACGGCCCCCCTCTCTCTCCCCACGGCCCCCCTCTCTTTCCCCCCGGCCCCCCTCTCTCTCCCCCCGGCCCCCCTCTTTCTCCCCACGGCCCCACTCTCTCTCCCCGCCGGCCCCCACTCTCTCTCCCCCCGGCTCCCCTCTCTCTCCCCACGGCCCCCCTCTCTCTCCCCACGGCCCCCCTCTCTCTCCCT
>NW_027423476.1:0-30000 GCF_048934315.1 Petromyzon marinus
GGTGATGATGGTGGTGGTGATGGTGGTGGTGGTGATGGTGGTGATGGTGGTGATGATGGTGGTGGTGATGGTGGTGGTGGTGATGATGGTGATGATGGTGGTGGTGATGGTGGTGGTGATGGTGGTGATGATGGTGATGGTGGTGATGGTGATGATGGTGGTGATGGTGGTGGTGGTGATGGTGGTGGTGATGGTGATGATGGTGGTGATGGTGATGGTGGTCATGGTGGTGGTGGTGATGGTGGTGGTGGTGGTGGTGATGATGGTGACGGTGATGGTGGTGGTGATGGTGATGGTGGTGGTGGTGATGGTGATGGTGGTGGTGATGGTGGTGATGGTGATGGTGGTGATGGTGGTGATGGTGATGGTGGTGATGGTGGTGATGGTGATGATGGTGGCGATGGTGATGATGGTGGTGATGGTGATGGTGGTTGTGGTGATGACGGTGATGGTGACTGTGCTGGTGGCGATGCGGCAGCGGTGACGGTGGACGGGAGGTGTCCCGCACAGCACCTGGAAGAGGGCTCCGATGTCGATGGTGAAGCCGAGATCAGCGAGCGACGAGGCGATGACTTTGGCCCCACGATCGTGCCCATCCTGGCCGACCTTGGCCACCAGGACGCGGGGGCGACGTCCGAACGTCGCCTCAAACTCGCTCACCCTGTTAAATACACACACAGCTACACACACAGCTACACACACAGCTAGACACCCACCCACTCACCCACTCACTCACTCACTCACCCACCCGTACGTCGCCTCAAACTCGCTCACCCTGTTAAATACACACACAGCTACACACACAGCTACACACACAGCTACACACACAGCTACACAGCTACACAGCTAGACACACAGCTACACACACAGCTAGACACTCACCCACTCACCCACTCACTCACTCACCCACTCACTCACTCATTCACTCACCCACTCACCCACTCACTCACTCACTCACCCACTCACTCACTCACCCACCCGTACGTCGCCTCAAACTCGCTCACCCTGTTAAATACACACACAGCTACACACACAGCTACACACACAGCTAGCTACACACACAGCTACACACACAGCTAGACACTCACCCACTCACCCACTCACTCACTCACCCACCCACCCACTCACTCACCCACCCACCCACTCACTCACCCACCCACTCACCCACTCACTCACTCACTCACCCACCCACCCACCCACTCACTCACCCACCCACTCACTCACTCACTCACCCACTCACTCACTCACTCACCCACCCACCCACTCACCCACCCACTCACTCACTCACCCACCCACTCACTCACTCACCCACTCACCCACCCACTCACTCACTCACCCACCCGTACGTCGCCTCAAACTCGCTCACCCTGTTAAATACACACACAGCTACACACACAGCTACACACACAGCTACACACACAGCTACACACACAGCTAGACACTCACCCACTCACCCACTCACTCACTCACCCACCCACCCACTCACTCACCCACCCACTCACTCACCCACCCACTCACCCACTCACTCACTCACTCACCCACCCACCCACCCACTCACTCACCCACCCACTCACTCACTCACTCACCCACTCACTCACTCACTCACCCACCCACCCACTCACCCACCCACTCACTCACTCACCCACCCACTCACTCACTCACCCACTCACCCACCCACTCACTCACTCACCCACCCGTACGTCGCCTCAAACTCGCTCACCCTGTTAAATACACACAAACTCAGATCATTACACACACAGCTACACACACAGCTACACACACAGCTACACACACAGCCACACACACAGCTACACACACAGCTACACACACAGCCACACACACAGCTAGACACCCACCCACTCACCCACTCACTCACTCACTCACCCACTCACTCACCCACTCACTCACCCACTCACTCACCCACCCACTCCCTCACTCACTCACCCACTCACCCACCCACCCACCCACTCACTCACCCACCCACTCACCCACTCACTCACTCACTCACCCACCCACCCACCCACTCACTCACCCACCCACTCACTCACTCACTCACCCACTCACCCACCCACTCACTCACTCACTCACCCACTCACTCACCCACTCACTCACTCACCCACTCACCCACCCACCCACCCACTCACCCACCCGTACGTCGCCTCAAACTCGCTCACCCTGTGACACACAAACACTCAGATAAATACACAGCTACACAGCTAGACACCCACTCACTCACTCACCCACTCACCCACTCACTCACTCACTCACCCACCCGTACGTCGCCTCAAACTCGCTCACCCTGTGACACACAAACACTCAGATAAATACACAGCTACACAGCTAGACACCCACCCACTCACTCACCCACCCACTCACTCACTCACCCACCCGTACGTCGCCTCAAACTCGCTCACCCTGTGACACGCAAACACTCTCAGATCATTACACACACAGCTACACACACAGCTAGCTACACACACAGCCACACACACAGCCACACACACAGCTAGACACCCACCCACTCACCCACTCACTCACTCACTCACCCACCCGTACGTCGCCTCAAACTCGCTCACCCTGTTAAATACACACACAGCTACACACACAGCTACACACACAGCTACACAGCTACACACACAGCCACACACACAGCTAGACACCCACCCACTCACCCACTCACTCACCCACTCACCCACCCGTACGTCGCCTCAAACTCGCTCACCCTGTGACACGCAAACACTCTCAGATCATTACACACACAGCTACACACACAGCTAGCTACACACACAGCCACACACACAGCCACACACACAGCTAGACACCCACCCACTCACCCACTCACTCACCCACTCACCCACCCGTACGTCGCCTCAAACTCGCTCACCCTGTTAAATACACACACAGCTACACACACAGCCACACACACAGCTACACACACAGCTACACACACAGCTACACAGCTACACACACAGCTACACACACAGCTACACACACAGCTAGACACCCACCCACTCACCCACTCACCCACCCGTACGTCGCCTCAAACTCGCTCACCCTGTTAAATACACACACAGCTACACACACAGCTACACAGCTAGACACACAGCTACACACACAGCTAGCTACACACACAGCCACACACACAGCTACACACACAGCTACACAGCTAGACACACAGCTACACACACAGCTAGCTACACACACAGCCACACACACAGCTACACACACAGCTAGACACTCACCCACTCACCCACTCACCCACTCACCCACTCACTCACTCACTCACCCACCCGTACGTCGCCTCAAACTCGCTCACCCTGTGACACACAAACACTCAGATAAATACACAGCTACACAGCTAGACACCCACTCACTCACTCACCCACGCACTCACTCACCCACCCGTACGTCGCCTCAAACTCGCTCACCCTGTGACACGCAAACACTCTCAGATCATTACACACACAGCTACACACACAGCTAGACACACAGCTAGCTACACACACAGCTACACAGCTACACACTCACCCACCCACTCACTCACCCACTCACCCACCCGTACGTCGCCTCAAACTCGCTCACCCTGTTAAATACACACACAGCTACACACACAGCTACACACACAGCTACACAGCTAGACACCCACCCACTCATTCACTCACTCACTCACCCACCCACTCACTCACTCACCCACTCACCCACCCACTCACTCACTCACCCACCCGTACGTCGCCTCAAACTCGCTCACCCTGTGACACGCAAACACTCTCAGATCATTACACACACAGCTACACACACAGCTAGCTACACACACAGCCACACACACAGCCACACACACAGCTAGACACCCACCCACTCACCCACTCACTCACTCACTCACCCACCCGTACGTCGCCTCAAACTCGCTCACCCTTTGACACACAAACACTCAGATAAATACACAGCTACACAGCTAGACACCCACTCACTCACTCACCCACTCACTCACTCACCCACTCACCCACCCACTCACTCACTCACCCACCCGTACGTCGCCTCAAACTCGCTCACCCTGTGACACACAAACACTCAGATAAATACACAGCCACACAGCTACACAGCTAGACACCCACTCACTCACTCAGTCACTCACTCACTCACTCACCCACTCACTCACCCACTCACCCACCCACTCACTCACTCACCCACCCACTCACTCACTCACTCACCCACTCACCCACTCACTCACTCACCCACCCGTACGTCGCCTCAAACTCGCTCACCCTGTGACACGCACACACTCAGATAAATACACAGCTACACAACTACACACACAGCTACACAACTACACACACAGCTACACAACTACACACACAGCTACACAACTACACACACAGCTACACAACTACACACACAGCTACACAACTACACACACAGCTACACACACAGCTACACAGCTAGACACCCACCCACTCACTCAGTCACTCACTCACTCACCTACTCACTCACCCACCTACTCACTCACCCACTCATTCACTCACCCACTCACCCACTCACTCACCCACCCGTACGTCGCCTCAAACTCGCTCACCCTGTGACACACACACACTCAGATAAATACACAGCCACACAGCTACACAGCTAGACACCCACCCACTCACTCACCCACTCACTCACTCACCCACCCACTCACTCACTCACCCACCTACTCACTCACCCACTCACCCACCCACTCACCACTCACCCACTCACCCACCCACTCACTCACTCACCCACTTACCCACTCACCCACTCACTCACTCACCCACCCACTCACTCATTCACTCACCCACCCACTCACTCACTCACCCACCCACCCACTCACTCACCCACTCACCCACCCACTCACTCACGACCCACTCACCCACTCACCCACTCACTCACTCACCCACCCACTCACCCACCCACCCATCACTCACTCACCCACCTACTCACTCACCCACTCACCCACCCACTCACTCACTCACTCACCCACTCACCCACCCACTCACTCACTCACCCACTCACCCACCCACTCACTCACTCACTCACCCACTCACTCACCCACTCACCCACCCACTCACTCACTCACCCACTCACCCACTCACTCACTCACCCACTCACTCAGTCACTCACCCACCCACCCACTCACCCACCCACTCATCACTCACTCACCCACTCACCCACCCACTCACTCACTCACTCACCCACTCACCCACCCACTCACTCACTCACTCACCCACTCACCCACCCACTCACCCACCCCACCCACTCACTCACTCACCCACCCACCCACTCACTCACCCACTCACCCACCCCACTCACTCACTCACTCACCCACTCACCCACTCACCCACTCACTCACTCACCCACCCACTCACTCACCCACTCACCCACCCACCCACTCACTCACTCACCCACCTACTCACTCACCCACTCACCCACCCACTCACTCACTCACTCACCCACTCACCCACCCACTCACTCACTCACTCACCCACTCACCCACCCACTCACTCACTCACCCACTCACTCACCCACTCACCCACCCACTCACTCACTCACCCACTCACCCACTCACTCACTCACCCACTCACTCAGTCACTCACCCACCCACCCACTCACCCACTCACTCACTCACTCACCCACTCACCCACCCACTCACTCACTCACTCACCCACTCACTCACCCACTCACCCACCCACTCACTCACTCACTCACCCACTCACCCACCCACTCACTCACTCACTCACCCACTCACTCACCCACTCACCCACCCACTCACTCACTCACCCACTCACCCACTCACTCACTCACCCACTCACTCAGTCACTCACCCACCCACCCACTCACCCACCCACTCACTCACTCACTCACCCACTCACCCACCCACTCACTCACTCACTCACCCACTCACTCACTCACTCACTCACCCACTCACCCACCCACTCACTCACTCACTCACCCACTCACTCACCCACTCACCCACCCACCCACTCACTCACCCACTCACCCACCCACTCACTCACCCACTCACCCACCCGTACGTCGCCTCAAACTCGCTCACCCTGTGACACGCACACACTCAGATAAATACACAGCTACACAACTACACAGCTAGACACACAGCTAGACACACAGCTAGACACACAGCTAGACACACAGCCAGCTACACACACAGCTACACAGCAACACAGCTAGACAGCTACACACACAGCTACACACACAGCTACACAGCTACACAGCTAGACACCCACCCACTCAGTCACTCACCCACTCACCCACCTACCCACTCCCCCACTCACCCACCCACTCACTCACCCACCCGTACGTCGCCTCAAACTCGCTCACCCTGTGACACACACACACTCAGATAAATACACAGCTACACAACTACACAGCTAGACACACAGCTAGACACACAGCTACACAGCTAGACAGCTAGACACACAGCCAGCTACACAGCTAGACACACAGCTAGACACACAGCCAGCTACACAGTTACACAGCCACACAGCTACACAGCTACACAGCCACACAGCTACACAGCTAGACAGCTAGACACAGCTACACAGCTAGACACACAGCCAGCTACACAGCTAGACACACAGCCAGCTACACAGCCAGCTACACAGCTACACAGCTAGACACACAGCCAGCTACACAGCTAGACACACAGCCAGCTATACAGCTAGACACACAGCTAGACAGCTAGACACACAGCCAGCTACACAGCTAGACACACAGCCAGCTACACAGCCAGCTACACAGCTACACAGCTAGACACACAGCCAGCTACACAGCTAGACAGCTAGACACCCACCCACTCAGTCACTCACCCACTCACCCACCCACTCACTCACTCACCACTCACTCACTCACCCACTCACTCACCCACTCACTCACTCACCCACCCACCCACCCACTCACTCACCCACCCACTCACTCACTCACTCACCCACCCACCCACTCACTCACCCACTCACTCACCCACCCACCCACCCCCCCACTCACTCACCCACCCCCCCACTCACCCACCCACCCACTCACCCACTCACTCACTCACCCACTCACCCACTCACCCCCTCACCCACTCACTCACCCCCTCACCCACTCACTCACTCACCCACTCACTCACCCACTCACGCACTCACTCACTCACCCACCCACCCCCTCACCCACTCACCCACTCACTCACTCACCCACTCACTCACTCACCCACTCACTCACTCACTCACCCACTCACTCACTCACCCACCCACCCACTCACTCACCCACCCACTCACTCACTCACCCACCCACCCACCCACTCACTCACTCACCCACCCACCCACTCACTCACCCACCCACCCACTCACTCACCCACTCACTCACTCACTCACCTACCCACTCACCCACCCACTCACCCACTCACTCACTCACTCACCCACCCACTCACTCACTCACCCACTCACCCACTGACCCACTCACTCACCCACCCACCCACTCACCCACCCACTCACTCACTCTCCCACTCACCACTCACTCACCCACTCACTCACCCACTCACCCACCCACCCACTCACCCACTCACCCACTCACTCACCCCCTCACCCACCCACCCACCCACTCACCCACCCACTCACCTCCTCACCACTGCGTCCACCTCCTCACTGGCACCGTACTCACAACGGTAAGCTCCGCTAACCAGCCGAGTGCTGGGGACGTGCTCCCCAAACACGACCAGCTACACAGCTACACAGCTAGACACACAGCCAGCTACACAGCTACACAGCTAGACACACAGCTAGACACACAGCTACACAGCTAGACAGCTACACAGCTACACAGCTAGACACACAGCCAGCTACACAGCTACACAGCCAGCTACACAGCTAGACACACAGCTAGACACACAGCTACACAGCTAGACACACAGCCAGCTACACAGCCAGCTACACAGCTACACAGCTAGACACACAGCCAGCTACACAGCTAGACACACAGCTAGCTACACAGCTAGACAGCTAGACACACAGCCAGCTACACAGCTACACAGCTAGACACACAGCTACACAGCTAGACACACAGCCAGCTACACAGCCAGCTACACAGCTACACAGCCAGCTACACAGCTACACAGCTAGACAGCTACACAGCTAGACACACAGCTACACAGCTACACAGCCAGCTACACAGCTACACAGCTAGACACACAGCTAGACACACAGCTAGACACACAGCCAGCTACACAGCCAGCTACACAGCCAGCTACACAGCTACACAGCTAGACACACAGCTAGACACCCACCCACTTACTCACTCACCCACCCACCCACTTACTCACTCACCCACTCACCCACTGACCCACTCACTCACCCACCCACCCACTCACACACGCACTCACTCACCCACCCACTCACGCACCCACTCACCCACTCTGTCACACACCCACTCACCCACACACTCTCACACACTCACTCACCCACTCACTCACTCACCCACCCACCCACTCACTCACTCACCCACCCACCCACTCACTCACTCACCCACCCACTCACTCACCCCCCCACTCACTCACTCACCCCCTCACCCACTCACTCACCTCCTCACCCACCCACTCACTCACCCCCCCACTCACCCCCTCACCCACCCACTCACTCACCTCCTCACCCCCCCACTCACCTCCTCACCACTGCGTCCACCTCCTCACTGGCACCATACTCACTACGGTAAGCTCCGCTAACCAGCCGAGTGCTGGGGACGTGCTCCCCAAACACGGCCAGCTACACAGCTACACAGCTAGACACACAGCTACACAGCTAGACACACAGCCAGCTACACAGCCAGCTACACAGCTAGACAGCTAGACACACAGCCAGCTACACAGACACACAGCTAGACACACAGCCAGCTACACAGCTACACAGCTAGACACACAGCTACACAGCTAGACAGCTAGACACACAGCTACACAGCTAGACACACAGCCAGCTACACAGCTACACAGCTAGACACACAGCTACACAGCTAGACACACAGCCAGCTACACAGCCAGCTACACAGCTAGACAGCTAGACACACAGCCAGCTACACAGCCAGCTACACAGACACACAGCTAGACACACAGCCAGCTACACAGCTACACAGCTAGACACACAGCTACACAGCTACACAGCTAGACAGCTAGACACACAGCTACTCACTCACTCACCCACTCACCCACTCACTCACCCACTCACCCACTGACCCACTCACTCACCCACCCACTCACTCACCCACTCACCCACTCACTCACTCACCCACTCACCCACTGACCCACTCACTCACCCACCCACTCACTCACCCACTCACCCACTCACCCACTCACTCACTCACCCACTCACCCACTGACCCACTCACTCACTCACTGACCCACTCACCCACTGACCCACTCACTCACCCACCCACTCACTCACCCACTCACCCACTGACCCACTCACTCACCCACTCACCCACTCACTCACTCACCCCCTCACCCACCCACTCACCTCCTCACCCACCCACTCACCTCCTCACCACCGCGTCCACCTCCTCACTGGCACCATACTCACTACGGTAAGCTCCGCTAACCAGTCGAGTGCTGGGGACGTGCTCCCCAAACACAGCCAGCTACACAGCTACACAGCCAGACAGCTACACAGCTACACAGCTAGACAGCTACACAGCTACACAGCTAGACACACAGCCAGCTACACAGCTACACAGCTAGACACACAGCCAGCTACACAGCTACACAGCTAGACACACAGCCAGCTACACAGCTAGACACACAGCTAGACACACAGCTACACAGCTACACAGCCAGCTACACAGCTACACAGCTAGACACACAGCCAGCTACACAGCTACACAGCTAGACACACAGCTACACAGCCAGCTACACAGCTACACAGCCAGCTACACAGCTACACAGCTAGACAGCTACACAGCTACACAGCTAGACACCCACTCACTCACTCACCCACTCACCCACTGACCCACTCACTCACTCACTCACCCACTCACTCACTCACTCACCCACTCACACACTCACCCACTCACTCACCCACTCACCCACCCACTCACCCACTGACCCACTCACTCACTCACTCACCCACTCAATCACTCACTCACCCACCCACACACTCACCCACTCACTCACTCACCCACCCACCCACTCACCCACTCACTGACCCACTCACCCACTCACTCACCCACTCACCCACTGACCCACTCACTCACTCACTCACCCACTCACTCACTCACTCACCCACTCACACACCCACCCACTCACTCACCCACTCACCCACCCACTCACTCACTCACCCACTCACTCACTCACCCACCCACTCACTCACTCACTCACCCACTCACTCACTCACCCACCCACCCACTCACTCACCCCCTCACTCACCCACTCACCCCCTCACCCACCCACTCACCTCCTCACCCACCCACTCACCTCCTCACCACTGCGTCCACCTCCTCACTGGCACCATACTCACTACGGTAAGCTCCGCTAACCAGCCGAGTGCTGGGGACGTGCTCCCCAAACACGGCCAGCTACACAGCTAGACAGCTAGACACACATCCAGCTACACAGACACACAGCTAGACACACAGCCAGCTACACAGCTACACAGCTAGACACACAGCTACACAGCTAGACAGCTAGACACACAGCTACACAGCTAGACAGCTAGACACACAGCTACACAGCTACACAGCTAGACAGCTAGACACACAGCTACACAGCTAGACACACAGCCAGCTACACAGCTAGACACACAGCCAGCTACACAGCTACACAGCTAGACACACAGCTACACAGCTAGACACACAGCCAGCTACACAGCTAGACACACAGCCAGCTACACAGCTACACAGCTAGACACACAGCTACACAGCTAGACACACAGCTACACAGCTAGACACACAGCCAGCTACACAGCTAGACACACAGCCAGCTACACAGCTAGACACACAGCTACACAGCTAGACAGCTAGACAGCTACACAGCTAGACACCCACCCACTCAGTCACTCACCCACTCACCCACTCACTCACTCACTCACCCCCTCATCCCCCCACTCACCTCCTCACCCACCCACTCACCTCCTCACCACTGCGTCCACCTCCTCACTGGCACCATACTCACTACGGTAAGCTCCGCTAACCAGCCGAGTGCTGGGGACGTGCTCCCCAAACACGGCCAGCTACACAGCTAGACAGCTAGACACACAGCTAGCTACACAGCTACACAGCTAGACACACAGCCAGCTACACAGCTACACAGCTAGACACACAGCTACACAGCTAGACACACAGCTACACAGCTAGACAGCTAGACACCCACCCACTCAGTCACTCACCCACTCACCCACTCACCCACTGACCCACTCACTCACTCACTGACCCACTCACCCACTGACCCACTCACTCACCCACCCACCCACCCACTCAGTCACTCACCCACTCACTCACCCACCCACTCACTCACCTCCTCACCCACCCACTCACCTCCTCACCACTGCGTCCACCTCCTCACTGGCACCATACTCACTACGGTAAGCTCCGCTAACCAGCCGAGTGCTGGGGACGTGCTCCCCAAACACGGCCAGCTACACAGCTACACAGCCAGACAGCTACACAGCTACACAGCTAGACACACAGCTACACAGCTACACAGCTACACAGCCAGACAGCTACACAGCTACACAGCTAGACACCCACTCACTCACTCACCCACTCACTCACTCACCCACCCACCCACTCAGTCACTCACTCACCCACTCACTCACCCACCCACTCACTCACTCACCCACTCACCCACTGACCCACTCACTCACTCACTGACCCACTCACCCACTGACCCACTCACTCACCCACCCACCCACTCAGTCACTCACCCACTCACTCACCCACCCACTCACTCACCCACTCACCCCCTCACTCACCTCCTCACCACTGCGTCCACCTCCTCACTGGCACCATACTCACTACGGTAAGCTCCGCTAACCAGCCGAGTGCTGGGGACGTGCTCCCCAAACACGGCCAGCTACACAGCTACACAGCTAGACACCCACTCACTCACTCACCCACTCACCCACTGACCCATTCACTCACTCACTCAACCACTCACCCACCCACTCACTCACTCACCCACTCACTCACCCATTGACCCACTCACTCACCCACCCACTCACCCACCCACTCACTCACCCACTCACCCACTGACCCACTCACTCACCCACCCACTCACTCACCCACTCACCTCCTCACCCACCCACTCACCTCCTCACCACTGCGTCCACCTCCTCACTGGCACCATACTCACTACGGTAAGCTCCGCTAACCAGCCGAGTGCTGGGGACGTGCTCCCCAAACACGGCCAGCTACACAGCTACACAGCTAGACACACACTCACTCACTCACCCACTCACCCACTGACCCACTCACTCACTCACCCACTCACTCACCCACCCACTCACTCACTCACTCACCCACTCACCCACTCACTCACCCACCCACCCACTCACTCACCCACCCACCCACTGACCCACTCACTCACCCACTCACCCACTCACCCACTCACTCACCCACCCACCCACTCACCCACCCACCCACCCACTCACCTCCTCACCCACCCACTCACCTCCTCACCACTGCGTCCACCTCCTCACTGGCACCATACTCACTACGGTAAGCTCCGCTAACCAGCCGAGTGCTGGGGACGTGCTCCCCAAACACGGCCAGCTACACAGCTACACAGCTAGACACAGCTACACAGCTAGACACAGCTACACAGCCAGCTACACAGCCAGACAGCTACACAGCTACACAGCTAGACACCCACTCACTCACTCACCCACTCACCCACTGACCCATTCACTCACTCACTCAACCACTCACCCACCCACTCACTCACTCACCCACTCACTCACCCATTGACCCACTCACTCACCCACCCACTCACCCACCCACTCACTCACCCACCCACTCACTGACCCCCTCACTCACCCCCTCACCCACTCACTCACCTCCTCACCCCCTCACTCACCTCCTCACCACCGCGTCCACCTCCTCACTGGCACCATACTCACTACGGTAAGCTCCGCTAACCAGCCGAGTGCTGGGGACGTGCTCCCCAAACACGGCCAGCTACACAGCTACACAGCTAGACACACACTCACTCACTCACCCACTCACCCACTCACCCATTCACTCACTCACTCAACCACTCACCCACCCACTCACTCACTCACCCACTCACTCACCCATTGACCCACTCACTCACCCACTCACTCACCCACCCACCCACTCACTCACCCCCTCACCCACCCACTCACCCCCTCACCCACCCACTCACCTCCTCACCCACCCACTCACCTCCTCACCACTGCGTCCACCTCCTCACTGGCACCATACTCACTACGGTAAGCTCCGCTAACCAGCCGAGTGCTGGGGACGTGCTCCCCAAACACGGCCAGCTACACAGCTACACAGCTAGACAGCTACACAGCTACACAGCTAGACACACAGCCAGCTACACAGCTACACAGCCAGACAGCTACACAGCTACACAGCTAGACACCCACTCACTCACTCACCCACTCACTCACTCACCCACCCACCCACTCAGTCACTCACTCACCCACTCACTCACCCACCCACTCACTCACTCACCCACTCACCCACTGACCCACTCACTCACCCACCCACCCACCCACTCAGTCACTCACCCACTCACTCACCCACCCACTCACTCACCCACTCACCCCCTCACTCACCTCCTCACCACCGCGTCCACCTCCTCACTGGCACCATACTCACTACGGTAAGCTCCGCTAACCAGCCGAGTGCTGGGGACGTGCTCCCCAAACACGGCCAGCTACACAGCTACACAGCTAGACACAGCTACACAGCTAGACACAGCTACACAGCTAGACACACAGCCAGCTACACAGCTAGACACCCACTCACTCACTCACCCACTCACCCACTCACCTACTCACCTACTCACTCACCCACTGACCCACTCACTCACCCACCCACTCACTCACCCACTCACCCACTCACCCACCCACTCACTCACCCACTCACCCACCCACCCACTCACTCACCCACTCACCCACTGACCCACTCACTCACTCACCCCCTCACTCACCCACTCACCCCCTCACCTCCTCACCCACCCACTCACCTCCTCACCACTGCGTCCACCTCCTCACTGGCACCATACTCACTACGGTAAGCTCCGCTAACCAGCCGAGTGCTGGGGACGTGCTCCCCAAACACGGCCAGCTACACAGCTAGACAGCTAGACACACAGCTAGCTACACAGCTACACAGCTAGACACACAGCCAGCTACACAGCTACACAGCTAGACACACAGCTACACAGCTAGACACACAGCTACACAGCTAGACAGCTAGACACACAGCCACTCAGTCACTCACCCACTCACCCACTCACCCACTCACTCACTCACCCACCCACTCACCCACTCACCCCCCCACCCACTCACTCACCCCCTCACCCACCCACTCACCTCCTCACCCACCCACTCACCTCCTCACCACTGCGTCCACCTCCTCACTGGCACCATACTCACTACGGTAAGCTCCGCTAACCAGCCGAGTGCTGGGGACGTGCTCCCCAAACACGGCCAGCTACACAGCTACACAGCTAGACACACACTCACTCACTCACCCACTCACCCACTGACCCATTCACTCACTCACTCAACCACTCACCCACCCACTCACTCACTCACCCACTCACTCACCCATTGACCCACTCACTCACCCACCCACTCACTCACCCACTCACTCACTCACTCACCCACCCACCCACTCACTCACCCCCTCACTCACCCACTCACCCCCTCACCCACCCACTCACCTCCTCACCCACCCACTCACCTCCTCACCACTGCGTCCACCTCCTCACTGGCACCATACTCACTACGGTAAGCTCCGCTAACCAGCCGAGTGCTGGGGACGTGCTCCCCAAACACGGCCAGCTACACAGCTACACAGCTAGACACACAGCCAGCTACACAGCTACACAGCTAGACACACAGCCAGCCACACAGCCAGCTACACAGCTAGACACACAGCCAGCTACACAGCTACACAGCTAGACACACAGCCAGCTACACAGCTACACAGCCAGACAGCTAGACACACAGCTACACAGCTACACAGCTAGACACACAGCCAGCTACACAGCTAGACACACAGCTACACAGCTAGACACACAGCCAGCTACACAGCTAGACAGCTACACAGCTATACAGCTAGACACACAGCCAGCTACACAGCTAGACAGCTAGACACACAGCCAGCTACACAGCTACACAGCTAGACACACAGCCAGCTACACAGCTAGACAGCTATACAGCTAGACACACAGCTACACAGCTAGACACACAGCCAGCTACACAGCTACACAGCTAGACACACAGCCAGCTACACAGCTACACAGCTAGACACACAGCCAGCTACACAGCTAGACAGCTACACAGCTAGACACACAGCTACACAGCTACACAGCTAGACACCCACCCACTCACTCACTCACCCACTCACTCACTCACCCACTCACCCACCCACTCACTCACCCACTCACCCACTCACTCACTCACTCACCCACTCACCCACTCACTCACTCACTCACCCACTCACTCACCCACCCACCCACCCACTCACCCACTCACTCACCCCCTCACCCACTCACTCACCTCCTCACCCACCCACTCACCTCCTCACCACTGCGTCCACCTCCTCACTGGCACCATACTCACTACGGTAAGCTCCGCTAACCAGCCGAGTGCTGGGGACGTGCTCCCCAAACACGGCCAGCTACACAGCTACACAGCTAGACAGCTACACAGCTACACAGCTAGACACACAGCCAGCTACACAGCTACACAGCCAGACAGCTACACAGCTACACAGCTAGACACCCACTCACTCACTCACCCACTCACTCACTCACCCACCCACCCACTCAGTCACTCACTCACCCACTCACTCACCCACCCACCCACTCACTCACTCACCTACCCACTCACTCACTCACTCACCCACTCACTCACTGACCCACTCACTCACCCACTCACTCACCCACTCACTCACCCACTCACCCACCCACTCACTCACTCACCCACCCACTCACTCACCCACTCACTCACCCACCCACTCACCCACCCACTCACTCACTCACCCACCCACTCACTCACTCACCCACCCACCCACCCACTCACCCCCTCACCCACCCACTCACTCACCCACCCACCCACTCACTCACTCACCTCCTCACCCACCCACTCACCTCCTCACCACTGCGTCCACCTCCTCACTGGCACCATACTCACTACGGTAAGCTCCGCTAACCAGCCGAGTGCTGGGGACGTGCTCCCCAAACACGGCCAGCTACACAGCTACACAGCTACACACACAGCTACACAGCTAGACACACAGCTACACAGCCAGCTACACAGCTACACAGCTAGACACACAGCTACACAGCTAGACACACAGCCAGCTACACAGCTAGACACAGCCAGCTACACAGCTAGCTACACAGCTACACAGCTAGCTACACAGCTACACAGCTAGACACACAGCTACACAGCTAGACACACAGCCAGCTACACAGCTACACAGCTAGACAGCTACACAGCTACACAGCTAGACACACAGCCAGCTACACAGCTACACAGCCAGCTACACAGCTACACAGCTAGACACACAGCTAGACACATAGCTAGACACAGCCAGCTACACAGCTACACAGCTAGACACACAGCTAGACACCCACCCACTTACTCACTCACCCACTCACCCACTGACCCACTCACTCACCCACTCACTCACTCACTGACCCACCCACTCACTCACCCACCCACCCACTCACCCACTCACTCACTCACCCCCTCACCCACCCACTCACCTCCTCACCCACCCACTCACCTCCTCACCACCGCGTCCACCTCCTCACTGGCACCATACTCACTACGGTAAGCTCCGCTAACCAGTCGAGTGCTGGGGACGTGCTCCCCAAACACAGCCAGCTACACAGCTACACAGCCAGACAGCTACACAGCTACACAGCTAGACAGCTACACAGCTACACAGCTAGACACACAGCCAGCTACACAGCTACACAGCTAGACACACAGCCAGCTACACAGCTACACAGCTAGACACACAGCCAGCTACACAGCTAGACACACAGCTAGACACACAGCTACACAGCTACACAGCCAGCTACACAGCTACACAGCTAGACACACAGCCAGCTACACAGCTAGACACACAGCTACACAGCCAGCTACACAGCTACACAGCCAGCTAAACAGCTACACAGCTAGACAGCTACACAGCTACACAGCTAGACACCCACTCACTCACTCACCCACTCACCCACTCACCCACTGACCCACTCACTCACTCACCCACTCACTCACTCACTCACCCACTCACACACCCACCCACTCACTCACCCACTCACCCACCCACTCACTCACCCACTCACTCACTCACCCACCCACTCACTCACTCACCCACCCACCCACTCACTCACTCACCCACCCACCCACCCCCTCACCCACCCACTCACCCACTCACCCACTCACTCACCCACTCACCCACTCACTCACCTCCTCACCCACCCACTCACCTCCTCACCACTGCGTCCACCTCCTCACTGGCACCATACTCACTACGGTAAGCTCCGCTAGCCAGCCGAGTGCTGGGGACGTGCTCCCCAAACACGGCCAGCTACACAGCTACACAGCTAGACACACAGCCAGCTACACAGCTAGACAGCTAGACACACATCCAGCTACACAGACACACAGCTAGACACACAGCCAGCTACACAGCTACACAGCTAGACACACAGCTACACAGCTAGACAGCTAGACACACAGCTACACAGCTAGACAGCTAGACACACAGCTACACAGCTACACAGCTAGACAGCTAGACACACAGCTACACAGCTAGACACACAGCCAGCTACACAGCTAGACACACAGCCAGCTACACAGCTACACAGCTAGACACACAGCTACACAGCTAGACACACAGCCAGCTACACAGCTAGACACACAGCCAGCTACACAGCTAGACACACAGCTACACAGCTAGACAGCTAGACAGCTACACAGCTACACAGCTAGACACCCACCCACTCAGTCACTCACCCACTCACCCCCTCACCCACTCACTCACCCCCTCACCCACCCACTCACCTCCTCACCCACCCACTCACCTCCTCACCACTGCGTCCACCTCCTCACTGGCACCATACTCACTACGGTAAGCTCCGCTAACCAGCCGAGTGCTGGGGACATGCTCCCCAAACACGGCCAGCTACACAGCTACACAGCTAGACACACAGCCAGCTACACAGCTACACAGCTAGACACACAGCCAGCTACACAGCTACACGGCTAGACACACAGCTACACAGCTAGACACACAGCCAGCTACACAGCTACACAGCCAGCTACACAGCTACACAGCTAGACACACAGCTAGACACACAGCTACACAGCTAGACACACAGCTACACAGCTACACAGCCAGCTACACAGCTACACAGCTAGACACACAGCCAGCTACACAGCTAGACACACAGCTAGACAGCTACACAGCTAGACAGACACACAGCTACACAGCTAGACACACAGCCAGCTACACAGCTGCACAGCTAGACACCCACTCACTCACTCACCCACTCACCCACTGACCCATTCACTCACTCACTCACCCACTCACCCACCCACTCACTCACTCACTCACCCACTGGCCCACTCACTCACCCACTCACTCGCCCACTCACTCACTCACTCACCCCCTCACCCACCCACTCACTCACTCACTCACCCCCTCACCCACCCACTCACCTCCTCACCCACCCACTCACCTCCTCACCACTGCGTCCACCTCCTCACTGGCACCATACTCACTACGGTAAGCTCCGCTAACCAGCCGAGTGCTGGGGACGTGCTCCCCAAACACGGCCAGCTACACAGCTACACAGCTAGACACAGCTACACAGCTAGACACAGCTACACAGCTACACAGCCAGACAGCTACACAGCTACACAGCTAGACACCCACTCACTCACTCACCCACTCACTCACTCACCCACCCACCCACTCAGTCACTCACTCACCCACTCACTCACCCACCCACTCACTCACTCACCTACCCACTCACTCACTCACCCACTCACTCACTGACCCACTCACTCACCCACTCACTCACCCACTCACTCACCCACCCACCCACCTACTCACCCCCTCACCCACTCACTCACTCACCCACTCACCTCCTCACCCACCCACTCACCTCCTCACCACTGCGTCCACCTCCTCACTGGCACCATACTCACTACGGTAAGCTCCGCTAACCAGCCGAGTGCTGGGGACGTGCTCCCCAAACACGGCCAGCTACACAGCTACACAGCCAGCTACACAGCTACACAGCTAGACAGCTACACAGCTAGACACAGCTACACAGCTACACAGCCAGACAGCTACACAGCTACACAGCTAGACACACAGCCAGCTACACAGCTACACAGCCAGACAGCTACACAGCTACACAGCTAGACACCCACTCACTCACTCACCCACCCACTCACTCACTCACCCACCCACTCACTCACCCACTCACCCACCCACCCACTCACCCACTCACCCACTCACTCACCCACCCACTCACTCACCCACCCACTCACCTCCTCACCCACCCACTCACCTCCTCACCACCGCGTCCACCTCCTCACTGGCACCATACTCACTACGGTAAGCTCCGCTAACCAGCCGAGTGCTGGGGACGTGCTCCCCAAACACGGCCAGCTACACAGCTACACAGCTAGACACAGCTACACAGCTAGACACAGCTACACAGCTACACAGCCAGACAGCTACACAGCTACACAGCTAGACACCCACTCACTCACTCACCCACCCACTCACTCACTCACCCACCCACTCACTCACTCACCCACTCACTCACTCACCCACTCACCCACTGACCCACTCACTCACTCACTGACCCACTCACCCACTGACCCACTCACTCACCCACCCACCTACCCACTCAGTCACTCACCCACTCACTCACTCACCCACCTACTCACCCCCTCACCCACTCACTCACCCACTCACTCACCCACTCACCCACCCACTCACCTCCTCACCACCGCGTCCACCTCCTCACTGGCACCATACTCACTACGGTAAGCTCCGCTAACCAGCCGAGTGCTGGGGACGTGCTCCCCAAACACAGCCAGCTACACAGCTACACAGCCAGACAGCTACACAGCTACACAGCTAGACAGCTACACAGCTACACAGCTAGACACACAGCCAGCTACACAGCTACACAGCTAGACACAGCTACACAGCTAGACACAGCTACACAGCTACACAGCCAGACAGCTACACAGCTACACAGCTAGACACCCACTCACTCACTCACCCACTCACTCACTCACCCACCCACCCACTCAGTCACTCACTCACCCACTCACTCACCCACCCACTCACTCACTCACCTACCCACTCACTCACCCACCCACTCACCTCCTCACCCACCCACTCACCTCCTCACCACTGCGTCCACCTCCTCACTGGCACCATACTCACTACGGTAAGCTCCGCTAACCAGCCGAGTGCTGGGGACGTGCTCCCCAAACACAGCCAGCTACACAGCTACACAGCTAGACACACAGCTAGACAGCCAGCTACACAACCAGCTACACAGCTACACAGCCAGCTACACAGCTAGACACACAGCTACACAGCTAGACACACGGCCAGCTACACAGCTGCACAGCTAGACACCCACTCACTCACTCACCCACTCACCCACTGACCCATTCACTCACTCACCCACTCACCCACCCACTCACTCACTCACTCACCCACTCACTCACTCACCCACCCACCCACTCACTCATCCACTGACCCACTCACCTCCTCACCCACCCACTCACTCACCCACTCACCCACTCACCCACCCACTCACTCACTCACTCACCCACTCACTCACCCACTGACCCACTCACTCACCCACTCACCCCCCCACCCACTCACTCACCCCCTCACCCACCCACTCACCTCCTCACCCACCCACTCACCTCCTCACCACTGCGTCCACCTCCTCACTGGCACCATACTCACTACGGTAAGCTCCGCTAACCAGCCGAGTGCTGGGGACGTGCTCCCCAAACACGGCCAGCTACACAGCTACACAGCTAGACACAGCTACACAGCTACACAGCCAGACAGCTACACAGCTACACAGCTAGACACCCACTCACTCACTCACCCACTCACTCACTCACCCACCCACCCACTCAGTCACTCACTCACCCACTCACTCACCCACCCACTCACTCACTCACCTACCCACTCACTCACTCACCCACTCACTCACTGACCCACTCACTCACCCACTCACTCACCCACTCACTCACCCACCCACCCACCTACTCACCCCCTCACCCACTCACTCACTCACCCACTCACCTCCTCACCCACCCACTCACCTCCTCACCACTGCGTCCACCTCCTCACTGGCACCATACTCACTACGGTAAGCTCCGCTAACCAGCCGAGTGCTGGGGACGTGCTCCCCAAACACGGCCAGCTACACAGCTACACAGCCAGCTACACAGCTACACAGCTAGACAGCTACACAGCTAGACACAGCTACACAGCTACACAGCCAGACAGCTACACAGCTACACAGCTAGACACACAGCCAGCTACACAGCTACACAGCCAGACAGCTACACAGCTACACAGCTAGACACCCACTCACTCACTCACCCACCCACTCACTCACTCACCCACCCACTCACTCACCCACTCACCCACCCACCCACTCACCCACTCACCCACTCACTCACCCACCCACTCACTCACCCACCCACTCACCTCCTCACCCACCCACTCACCTCCTCACCACCGCGTCCACCTCCTCACTGGCACCATACTCACTACGGTAAGCTCCGCTAACCAGCCGAGTGCTGGGGACGTGCTCCCCAAACACGGCCAGCTACACAGCTACACAGCTAGACACAGCTACACAGCTAGACACAGCTACACAGCTACACAGCCAGACAGCTACACAGCTACACAGCTAGACACCCACTCACTCACTCACCCACCCACTCACTCACTCACCCACCCACTCACTCACTCACCCACTCACTCACTCACCCACTCACCCACTGACCCACTCACTCACTCACTGACCCACTCACCCACTGACCCACTCACTCACCCACCCACCTACCCACTCAGTCACTCACCCACTCACTCACTCACCCACCTACTCACCCCCTCACCCACTCACTCACCCACTCACTCACCCACTCACCCACCCACTCACCTCCTCACCACCGCGTCCACCTCCTCACTGGCACCATACTCACTACGGTAAGCTCCGCTAACCAGCCGAGTGCTGGGGACGTGCTCCCCAAACACAGCCAGCTACACAGCTACACAGCCAGACAGCTACACAGCTACACAGCTAGACAGCTACACAGCTACACAGCTAGACACACAGCCAGCTACACAGCTACACAGCTAGACACAGCTACACAGCTAGACACAGCTACACAGCTACACAGCCAGACAGCTACACAGCTACACAGCTAGACACCCACTCACTCACTCACCCACTCACTCACTCACCCACCCACCCACTCAGTCACTCACTCACCCACTCACTCACCCACCCACTCACTCACTCACCTACCCACTCACTCACCCACCCACTCACCTCCTCACCCACCCACTCACCTCCTCACCACTGCGTCCACCTCCTCACTGGCACCATACTCACTACGGTAAGCTCCGCTAACCAGCCGAGTGCTGGGGACGTGCTCCCCAAACACGGCCAGCTACACAGCTACACAGCTAGACACCCACTCACTCACTCACCCACTCACCCACTGACCCATTCACTCACTCACTCAACCACTCACCCACCCACTCACTCACTCACCCACTCACTCACCCATTGACCCACTCACTCACCCACCCACTCACCCACCCACTCACTCACCCACCCACTCACTGACCCCCTCACTCACCCCCTCACCCACTCACTCACCTCCTCACCCACCCACTCACCTCCTCACCCACCCACTCACCCACTCACTCACCTCCTCACCCACCCACTCACCTCCTCACCACTGCGTCCACCTCCTCACTGGCACCATACTCACTACGGTAAGCTCCGCTAACCAGCCGAGTGCTGGGGACGTGCTCCCCAAACACGGCCAGCTACACAGCTAGACAGCTAGACACACAGCTAGCTACACAGCTACACAGCTAGACACACAGCTACACAGCTAGACACACAGCTACACAGCTAGACAGCTAGACACCCACCCACTCAGTCACTCACCCACTCACTCACCCATTGACCCACCCACTCACTCACTCACTCACCCACTCACTCACTCACTCACCCACCCACTCACCCACTCACCCACTGACCCACTCACTCACTCACCCACTCACTCACTCACCCACTCACTCACCCACTCACTCACCCACCCACTCACTCACCCACCCACCCACCCACTCACCCCCTCACCCACCCACTCACCTCCTCACCCACCCACTCACCTCCTCACCACCGCGTCCACCTCCTCACTGGCACCATACTCACTACGGTAAGCTCCGCTAACCAGCCGAGTGCTGGGGACGTGCTCCCCAAACACGGCCAGCTACACAGCTACACAGCTAGACACACAGCCAGCTACACAGCTACACAGCCAGACAGCTACACAGCTACACAGCTAGACACCCACTCACTCACTCACCCACTCACTCACTCACCCACCCACCCACTCAGTCACTCACTCATCCACTGACCCACTCACCTCCTCACCCACCCACTCACTCACCCACTCACCCACTCACTCACCCACCCACTCACTGACCCCCTCACTCACCCCCTCACCCACCCACTCACCTCCTCACCCACTCACTCACCCACCCACTCACCTCCTCACCCCCCCACTCACCTCCTCACCACTGCGTCCACCTCCTCACTGGCACCATACTCACTACGGTAAGCTCCGCTAACCAGCCGAGTGCTGGGGACGTGCTCCCCAAACACGGCCAGCTACACAGCTACACAGCCAGCTACACAGCTACACAGCTAGACAGCTACACAGCTAGACACAGCTACACAGCTACACAGCCAGACAGCTACACAGCTACACAGCTAGACACACAGCCAGCTACACAGCTACACAGCCAGACAGCTACACAGCTACACAGCTAGACACCCACTCACTCACTCACCCACCCACCCACTCACCCACCCACCCACTCACTCACTCACCCACTCACTCACCCACCCACTCACTCACCTCCTCACCCACCCACTCACCTCCTCACCACTGCGTCCACCTCCTCACTGGCACCATACTCACTACGGTAAGCTCCGCTAACCAGTCGAGTGCTGGGGACGTGCTGCCCAAACACGGCCAGCTACACAGCTACACAGCTAGACACACAGCTACACAGCTAGACAGCTAGACACACAGCCAGCTACACAGCTACACAGCTAGACACACAGCTACACAGCTAGACAGCTAGACACCCACCCACTCAGTCACTCACCCACTCACTCACCCACTCACTCACTCACCCACCCACTCACTCACTCACTCACCCACCCACTCACTCACTCACCCCCTCACCCCCTCACTCACCCACTCACCCCCTCACCCACCCACTCACCTCCTCACCCACCCACTCACCTCCTCACCACCGCGTCCACCTCCTCACTGGCACCATACTCACTACGGTAAGCTCCGCTAACCAGCCGAGTGCTGGGGACGTGCTCCCCAAACACGGCCAGCTACACAGCTACACAGCTAGACACACAGCTACACAGCTACACAGCCAGACAGCTACACAGCTACACAGCTAGACACACAGCCAGCTACACAGCTACACAGCCAGACAGCTACACAGCTACACAGCTAGACACCCACTCACTCACTCACCCACTCACTCACTCACCCACTCACCCACTCACCCACTGACCCACTCACTCACTCACCCACTCACCCACCCACTCACTCACTCACTCACCCACTCACTCACTCACCCACCCACCCACTCACTCACCCCCTCACTCACTCACTCACCCCCTCACCCACCCACTCACCTCCTCACCCACCCACTCACCTCCTCACCACTGCGTCCACCTCCTCACTGGCACCATACTCACTACGGTAAGCTCCGCTAACCAGCCGAGTGCTGGGGACGTGCTCCCCAAACACGGCCAGCTACACAGCTAGACAGCTACACAGCTAGACACAGCTACACAGCTAGACACAGCTACACAGCTACACAGCCAGACAGCTACACAGCTACACAGCTAGACACACAGCCAGCTACACAGCTACACAGCCAGACAGCTACACAGCTACACAGCTAGACACCCACTCACTCACTCACCCACTCACCCACTCACTCACTCACCCACCCACCCACTCAGTCACTCACTCATCCACTGACCCACTCACCTCCTCACCCACCCACTCACTCACCCACTCACCCACTCACTCACCCACCCACTCACTGACCCCCTCACTCACCCCCTCACCCACCCACTCACCTCCTCACCCACTCACTCACCCACTCACTCACCCACTCACCCCCTCACTCACCTCCTCACCACTGCGTCCACCTCCTCACTGGCACCATACTCACTACGGTAAGCTCCGCTAACCAGCCGAGTGCTGGGGACGTGCTCCCCAAACACGGCCAGCTACACAGCTACACAGCTAGACACACAGCCAGCTACACAGCCAGCTACACAGCTAGACAGCTAGACACAGCTACACAGCTACACAGCCAGACAGCTACACAGCTACACAGCTAGACACCCACTCACTCACTCACCCACTCACTCACTCACCCACCCACTCACTCACTCACCCCCTCACCCACTCACTCACCCCCTCACTCACCCACTCACCCACTCACCTCCTCACCCACCCACTCACCTCCTCACCACTGCGTCCACCTCCTCACTGGCACCATACTCACTACGGTAAGCTCCGCTAACCAGTCGAGTGCTGGGGACGTGCTGCCCAAACACGGCCAGCTACACAGCTACACAGCTAGACACACAGCTACACAGCTAGACAGCTAGACACACAGCCAGCTACACAGCTACACAGCTAGACACACAGCTACACAGCTAGACAGCTAGACACCCACCCACTCAGTCACTCACCCACTCACTCACCCACTCACTCACTCACCCACCCACTCACTCACTCACTCACCCACCCACTCACTCACTCACCCCCTCACCCCCTCACTCACCCACTCACCCCCTCACCCACCCACTCACCTCCTCACCCACCCACTCACCTCCTCACCACCGCGTCCACCTCCTCACTGGCACCATACTCACTACGGTAAGCTCCGCTAACCAGCCGAGTGCTGGGGACGTGCTCCCCAAACACGGCCAGCTACACAGCTACACAGCTAGACACACAGCTACACAGCTACACAGCCAGACAGCTACACAGCTACACAGCTAGACACACAGCCAGCTACACAGCTACACAGCCAGACAGCTACACAGCTACACAGCTAGACACCCACTCACTCACTCACCCACTCACTCACTCACCCACTCACCCACTCACCCACTGACCCACTCACTCACTCACCCACTCACCCACCCACTCACTCACTCACTCACCCACTCACTCACTCACCCACCCACCCACTCACTCACCCCCTCACTCACTCACTCACCCCCTCACCCACCCACTCACCTCCTCACCCACCCACTCACCTCCTCACCACTGCGTCCACCTCCTCACTGGCACCATACTCACTACGGTAAGCTCCGCTAACCAGCCGAGTGCTGGGGACGTGCTCCCCAAACACGGCCAGCTACACAGCTAGACAGCTACACAGCTAGACACAGCTACACAGCTAGACACAGCTACACAGCTACACAGCCAGACAGCTACACAGCTACACAGCTAGACACACAGCCAGCTACACAGCTACACAGCCAGACAGCTACACAGCTACACAGCTAGACACCCACTCACTCACTCACCCACTCACCCACTCACTCACTCACCCACCCACCCACTCAGTCACTCACTCATCCACTGACCCACTCACCTCCTCACCCACCCACTCACTCACCCACTCACCCACTCACTCACCCACCCACTCACTGACCCCCTCACTCACCCCCTCACCCACCCACTCACCTCCTCACCCACTCACTCACCCACTCACTCACCCACTCACCCCCTCACTCACCTCCTCACCACTGCGTCCACCTCCTCACTGGCACCATACTCACTACGGTAAGCTCCGCTAACCAGCCGAGTGCTGGGGACGTGCTCCCCAAACACGGCCAGCTACACAGCTACACAGCTAGACACACAGCCAGCTACACAGCCAGCTACACAGCTAGACAGCTAGACACAGCTACACAGCTACACAGCCAGACAGCTACACAGCTACACAGCTAGACACCCACTCACTCACTCACCCACTCACTCACTCACCCACCCACTCACTCACTCACCCCCTCACCCACTCACTCACCCCCTCACTCACCCACTCACCCACTCACCTCCTCACCCACCCACTCACCTCCTCACCACTGCGTCCACCTCCTCACTGGCACCATACTCACTACGGTAAGCTCCGCTAACCAGTCGAGTGCTGGGGACGTGCTGCCCAAACACGGCCAGCTACACAGCTACACAGCTAGACACACAGCTACACAGCTAGACAGCTAGACACACAGCCAGCTACACAGCTACACAGCTAGACACACAGCCAGCTACACAGCCAGCTACACAGCTAGACAGCTAGACACAGCTACACAGCTACACAGCCAGACAGCTACACAGCTACACAGCTAGACACCCACTCACTCACTCACCCACTCACTCACTCACCCACCCACTCACTCACTCACCCCCTCACCCACTCACTCACCCCCTCACTCACCCACTCACCCACTCACCTCCTCACCCACCCACTCACCTCCTCACCACTGCGTCCACCTCCTCACTGGCACCATACTCACTACGGTAAGCTCCGCTAACCAGCCGAGTGCTGGGGACGTGCTCCCCAAACACGGCACGCAAAGCATCAGAAATCTCCCCCACAGTGCACCTACAGGCACAGGGAGAGACAAGGGAGAGAGATAAGGGAGAGATAAGGGAGAGATAAGGGAGAGTTAAGGGAGAGACAATGTAGAGTTAAGAGAGATAAGAGAGAGATAGGGGAGAGATAAGAGAGATACGAGAGAGATAAGAGAGAGAGATAAGAGAGAGATAAGAGAGAGAGTTAAGAGAGAGTTAAGAGAGAGCTAAGAGAGAGATAAGAGAGAGACAAGAGAGAGATAAGAGAGAGTTAAGAGAGAGACAAGAGAGAGATAAGAGAGAGATAAGGGAGAGATAAGGGAGAGACAAGGGAGAGATAAGAGAGAGATAAGAGAGAAACAAGAGAGAGATAAGAGAGAGTTAAGGGAAAGATAATGGAGAGACAAGGGAGAGATAAGAGAGAGTTAAGAGAGACACAAGAGAGAGTTAAGAGAGAGATAAGAGAGAGAGAGTTAAGAGAGAGTTAAAAGAGAGAGATAAGAGAGAGACAAGAGAGAGATAAGAGAGAGATAAGAGAGAGAGATAAGAGAGACACAAGAGAGAGTTAAGAGAGAGATAAGAGAGAGTTAAGACAGAGACAAGAGAGAGTTAAGAGAGAGACAAGAGAGAGATAAGAGAGAGTTAAGAGAGACACAAGAGAGAGTTAAGAGAGAGATAAGAGAGAGTTAAGAGAGAGTTAAAAGAGAGAGATAAGAGAGAGACAAGAGAGAGATAAGAGGGAGATAAGAGAGAGACAAGACAGAGACACAAGAGAGAGACAAGAGAGAGTTAAGAGAGAGTTAAGAGAGAGACAAGAGAGAGACAAGAGAGAGTTAAGAGAGAGACAAGAGAGAGATAAGAGAGAGTTAAGAGAGAGTTAAGAGAGAGACAAGAGAGAGACAAGAGAGAGACAAGAGAGAGACAAGAGAGAGACAAGAGAGAGATAAGAGAGAGATAAGAGAGAGATAAGAGATAGATAAGAGAGAGTTAAAAGAGAGATAGAGAGATAAGAGAGAGAGTCAAGAGAGAGACAAGAAAGACATAAGAGAGAGATAAGAGAGAGATAAGAGAGTTAAAAGAGAGAGTTAAGAGAGAGATAAGAGAGAGACAAGAGAGACAAGAGAGAGAGAGACAAGAGAGAGAGTTAAAAGAGAGAGATAAGAGAGATAAGAGAGAGTTAAAAGAGAGAGATAAGAGAGAGATAAGAGAGAGATAAGAGAGAGTTAAGACAGAGACAAGACAGACACAAGAGAGAGAGTTAAGAGAGAGAGATAAGAGAGAGATAAGAGAGAGATAAGAGAGAGAGATAAGAGAGAGATAAGAGAGAGTTAAAAGAGAGAGATAAGAGAGAGATAAGAGAGAGTTAAGAGAGAGACAAGAGAGAGACAAGAAAGACACAAGAGAGAGACAAGAGAGAGTTAAGAGAGAGAGTTAAGAGAGAGTTAAAAGAGAGAGTTAAGAGAGAGAGTTAAGAGAGAGAGAGTTAAGAGAGAGAGAGTTAAGAGAGAGAGATAAGAGAGAGATAAGAGAGAGTTAAGAGAGAGTTAAGAGAGAGATAAGAGAGAGTTAAGACAGAGACAAGACAGACACAAGAGAGAGAGTTAAGAGAGAGAGATAAGAGAGAGATAAGAGAGAGATAAGAGAGAGATAAGAGAGAGTTAAGAGAGAGATAAGAGAGAGATAAGAGAGAGACAAGAAAGACACAAGAGAGAGACAAGAGAGAGTTAAGAGAGAGAGAGATAAGAGAGAGATAAGAGAGAGATAAGAGAGAGATAAGAGAGAGATAAGAGAGACA